>NC_085861.1:56345849-56420849 GCF_034702125.1 Engraulis encrasicolus | reverse complement strand
TTCATACATTTATTTATTTTCTATTAAATTTGTCCCAGATGAGGAACACGTTTAATAGGAAAAATATTCTTGTGTGTCAGTCTAAAAGATTAATCAAAATTATTTCATTTGATTGATATGTCAAATATATTATAGTCAAATAATATAGACAAATATGACTGACACTGACAAATACTACTTGGACAAATTCTGATATGATGTCAAATTAGGATAATTTGATTTTGTTGTGTGTGTTGAAAAGCTAACATGAATTTGGTCTTAAACATGCATCAACCATATGAGCTGCAAGTGAGTAAGGGGATGGGTCTGGAATATGAATAGACTCGTATAAGGCATTTCAACGCATCTCCCATCTGCAACCACCAGTCCTCTGCTAATCCTACCACAAAAGAATTATTACAATTACCTCAAAGGCTGGCTGTAACAATAATGTGTGTGTGTGTTTGTGTGCGTGCGTGCGTGCGTGTGTGTGCATGCCTGCGTGCATGCGTGTTTATGTATGTATGTGTGTGTGTGTGTGTGTGTGTGTGTGTGTGTGTGTGTGTGTGTGTGTGTGTGTGTGTGTGTGTGTGTGTGTGTGTGTGTGTGTGTGTGTTATAGGATTACGATATGACATGATATTGTGTGCTTTATTACATATAGGCCTATATATATATAACACATATAACTGATTTTATTTTTAAGACATCATTTAATAGTTAGAATGTTCAGCTTTTTAGATAATACACGTGTGGTAGCTATGCAATCATATTATTATTGACTTCTTGTTGGTCTATAATGAACATCTATAATGACAGAAATGTCCTGTATCACAGGAACACTGCCCAAAAGTCCTTTATTAATTTTAAATAAAGCTAGGCCTGTCTTTTTTTGTCCATCAACTGGATTAAGAAATGTGCTCAGTCATACGCTGTCGGTCTTCAAGTCCCACCATTGTTTTCAGATGACAACCTCTTTCATTGTAACATCAAGCTTTCAAATCGACGCCCTGTGTTTCTGAATGAGTCAGGATTAGACCTATAGACCCAGCTCCAAATAGAAGAGGGAATGTCACACCTTCATTTATACCACGTTGACGGATGTATTTTTTTCCTAATGATGTACCATGCCTACCTGAGGTTACTAAGCTAATGCCATGCCCGATAAAATCTGAGCCATTTATAACTAACTTTGAGTAATGTGCTCTTGCAACAGAACGTTACCTAAAAGAGCATATGTGAAATATTCCAATAATCCCATTCCCAAGAAAGGTTACAATATAATGCACAAGTAACATCCCCTCCAGATTGAGTGCAGCTCAAATGTCATAGTTTTGTCTGCTGCATGGAAGCAAAAGAAATGCAATGCGAATCATGTTTACCATCTGAAGCTCATTTATTGCAACAATCCCTCAAATCCCTACACATTGTTTAATTTGACTGGTGATTGGATATTACATTTAAGTTATTTTAAAGTCCTTAGTTTGTTTCAGTTTTTTTTTTAAATTACATTATTTCCCCCAGATTAAGATTTTTTTCCAAAGAAAAAAACTTTCTTGTGATGACATCTTACTGTTATCATCAAATTCAAAAAAGTCCAGTCACCTTTGTGTGTGGAAATTAATCATAATGTGTTAATGTTAGGTGTAAAGATATACCAACTACATATACAAATGTAAGAGTAATTTGTTTTTAACCTTTGTAATATCTCTTTAAATGGCCCAATATTCTTCAATGTGGTGGTATAAACACGTTTAATTTTCAGTGTTTTTTTGTTTGTTTGTTTATAAATACAGTCCATTCATTCTATTTTGTATGCATATGTCTGGCATATTTATAAAATCAATAGTCAGAAATTGTCACCAAAAATACACAGACAAATAAAATCAATTCATCAGATTATTTACATCATCAAATCAACCAAAATAGTAAAGCCAGGCATTCAAGGACATCAATCTAATACAAATACTTTGCTTTCAGAGCATGCTTGTGAAGTCACAGACTGCAGTGAACAATGGCCACAAAAGGATTCAGGTCGCTGCCCTTTCTAATGAAGTGGTGACCTGTATGGGGCTTCTCATTCAGCGCCCTACTGCTACACAGTGCATTTGAAGTGTTAATTTAACACTCATAATGTTGGACCTATACTCTGTTGATTAAGTTGCCAATGTAGCTGTTCACAGTAGTGACTATGCTTACAGCTGTGACCACCAAAGTCATCCATTCAGATTTTCACGGTTTTCACAGTTTAAAAAAAAGAAATAAATGTAAAAATGTAATACAGTGTAATGCAATTAAGTTTTATTCTTTCAGGAGGTTAATAGGAATATTGTAAAGAGGTAACACTGATACTCAATGATACTCTACTCTACTCTACTCTACTGGAGAAATACAAGTGGTTGTATGTGTTAAAATATTACATTTACAAATGTGCATTGTATTAGCAGTTCAATACAATTTATTTTAACAGTGTTATAGAGGTCATGTATAGTTTTCTTTAACAAATGAATTACACATGGATATGAATGAAAACGTTATGGATGTGATGTGTGCCTTCAAGATGTGATTGTTTTGATTTTATTTTATTTAGGCCCTACAATTTTTTTGTTGTATGTTATAACCTCATAGTGGTCCTTTTAACCTTTTAATGACCACACACTTTATGCTTTGTTCTGTCTTGTTATTTGTTTGTATGTGTTTATGTGTCTTGCAGCACATTAAATTGCCCCTTTCGGAGACAATAAAGTTGAAAGATGAAGTTGAAGTTATAATGTGTAATATGTATAGGAAATTACCTGCAAATTATGTGACTCTTTCAGAGTTCAAGTTCAGGTTCAAGTTCAAGTGGCAATAGAAATGTCAGCAGGGAATTCATAATGTCATGTCATAGTGGTGTATGGGTGTATAAAGGTGGAAAATATCACACATCATTTCATCCCAATATCATACCCTCCCTTGCAGCTTCTGTACATTTACCGAAATACTATCTGTATACTTTCACTACAGGGTTGCTGAACTCATGCGCTGTTTGTCCAAAAGCTCATTCAAGTATGAAAAAGATGGGATTTTACCCAAAAAAGGTCAGATGATTGAAACGTTGTATTAAAGCTTGCTAGTGGAATGGACAGTGTACAGGATCTTTTTTTACACTTGACAACCTCACTAGGATAATATCATACGCACCTGCCTGCCTAACTACAGCAGTTTGCAAAAGCGCCCTTTCTTAAACTGTCGAAATAAGCTGTAACTCTCTGTAGTCTATTTCCTAATGCAGAGGTTCCTTCACCGTGAAAGGCCCCTCATATATACCAGTAGATTCCAGCCAAGGCCCCCTTTACGTACATCAGTTATGCCACACTATTTTTTCTGTGCATCCCTTTCACAACCAGTCTATGCCTGTGTGTCAATGCCCCACTGGGATATAATGTAGTTCTTAACTAACAGGAATATTGTTTATCTTATTTTTTGTTTATTTTGGTGTACATTAATTATTAAATTATTTATTTTGTTTCGCTATACTTTTCCTTCCAACTTGCTGCAGACCCCTATAGGACCCCTTGCGGCCCCCAAAGGGTCCCCCGGCCCCCAGTTTGAAAACCCCTGTCCTAATGAAAGCTCTGTCGACTGGACTTAGCCTCCACAGGCCAGCGGTGCCAAGGTCCGGCTATGCCATGGCCGCGCTGCACCCTCCTCTGTCTGCGTGGGTGCTGTGGCACGTACCGTGGCTGCCTGGCGGGTGCAAATATTGTCCTTGTCAGGATGTGGAGTCGGGACCCTTGGCTAAATAGAGGTCAGCATACACAATTCCTGCCAGCACACAAGTGGGTTTTTTAGTCGGCTGATTCCTTTCACTGGCAAAGAATGGTGCCCCTCCCACTCACAACACTGCATCAATCCCCGGCAGTATCCCAAGGGAACACCCTTTTCCCTCACACAGAGAGACACAGGCAGTCAGACAGACAGACAGACAGACAGACAGACAGACAGACAGACAGACAGACAGACAGACAGACAGAAATGCTCCTTCACTCTTACACACACACAAATACACAAATATCACACACACACACACACACACACACACACACACACAGACACAGACACACACACACACACCCACACACACACACACATACGTGTGCACAAACACACACACACACACAGGCACACACACACACACACACACACACACACACACACACACACACAGCATATGCAGTCAACTGTGCAAAATGCAAACTGTGAACATGACTTTCAAACAGCTACAGCGTGTATTGTCTTTTTTCATTTTTAAATGTGTTGATTTTATGCAGTTGGACTATCCGCCAGTGTGCCAAATGAATACAGAGAGCACCCACATCAGTCTCCTATAAGCTTGGAAAGGGGATAGGTAGGAGTTATTGACCAAAACTCCCAGTATAGTCAACAAATAGACACAACAGAATAGAATTGCTCTGTAAACGGGATTTACACAGATATACAATACCAAAATATTAACTGTGAATATATATTTTGAGTAGGCTATCTACAATTAAGCATCCTTTCAAAAATACAATTTCTGGTGTTATATTGTCACTGTAGCTGTGTGTACATACACAAGTCATTCATTTGGTAGCACTTCATTATTTTAAGGTTTCTTTTTTCGTGTATCTACTTGTAGCTAATGGAATATTATATTATGTTAGCCTATGAAGTACATACCACCTAACCCTAATCATACAGTAGGCCTACAGTGCAAATAGGCTACAAATGTTGTAAACTGTGCCCATTCATGTCTTTACTAATGTTATTGTTAAATTAACCATTTCTAGGAGGTAATCTATTACATTTTGGTGTTTTACAAGTATTTTGGTAGGCTAAATGTTTTTTTTTTTTGTCAACTGAATCCTAAACTGCTATGGCTTCATTTGAGCAAGTGAACAGCCACTGTAAATTTGTTATCCCTTTATATTAAAGATAAACCTTGCAATTGTTTTCTATTGACTGTATATCCTCATCTCAATCATGTGTGTGATATATAGGCCTATGAAAGTCACATAAGGGACATGTTGCATAGCACTGATTGCTGATTAATTAGATTACATGGTTGTAACACGTTCACCAAGATGAATATAGTAGGCTTTGACTAAACTGATTTGTTAAAATAATACTGGATAAACTATTCAGAATGTGAAATCATTGTAAGACATTTTACTCTTGCTTTTCTGTAAACAAGTCTGTATGTTACAACCTTAGCTTCATGTTGAACACCAAATTCACGTTTTCCTGCACTGTATGTCAAATGTAAAACTTGGTATAATCAAAGTTGTCAAAAAAAGCCTTGAAAACTGGACCCAAACTAAAATTATCCGAATTGGGAATATTTCTCAAATGATGACAGTAGGCTAGGACTAGGTGCTCAGAGTGACTGAGGAGGCTCCATAGAAACCCATAACCAAGCCTAATTACATAGCCTGGGGGTGTTTTTGTTGTTGTTTTAAGCAGCCAAACAAAAGATGAAATGAGTTAATCTCTCAGACTAACATGACTAACACAGATCAGTGCCCCAAAACCGCCCAAAAGACACTTTAGTTCTAATCTGATTTATTAAATGTCACAACCATTGTTTTTTTTCTCATGGACTAACAGATTACATGTACACATAAAACATTATTTTCTCATAGCGTATATATCTTTTATGGCATTTAGCACATGTTTTATTTTCCCCCCCCCCCCCCCCAAAAAAAAAAAAAATCACACAACATGCCCCATGACCCCATGCTTTACCAACTGGGTTGGTATGGTAGGCTACCATCCAGGTGACACTACACACAGCTAGGCTGGACACATGGATCTGCATTTTTCCTGATGTAGCCTAGGCTACTAGATCAATAATACCAGAGATTCTAGATTATCCAGTCTCTCTGGCAATAGGCTGCTGATTTCATAATACTAATTCAAGTTTAGAAAAGACAAAGTCTTAATGCAGGATTTGCACTGGGTATTGGCAGGTAGACTGACCTCTGATATTCCAATGAGTTGACCTCAGACATACACCGTGTTGTGTGCCTTTGAAAAGGAATGTACCATAACCTAAAGTTTCCACGCCCTCTGAAATGCGATGACGGGGGACTGTAACCTACACAAGCGAATCAGTCAAACGCATTTCTGTCGCTTTCATTCACTATCGAAAATTCCATAATTGTGGATTATCATCTGATGTCCTGGACCTATGCATATCTAAAGCCCTAATAAAACAAATAGGAATTGCAATTCGCTGAAGAGAGGTAAATGAATAGGCATGTCGCCCACAACACAGCTGTATTCCTGCGCCATAGTAGGTAAACACTAGCTGAAACAAACAATGTTTTACTTCAAAGAAAACCCTCTGCGCAATACAATTGGGCTTTTAAAAAAACACATTATTATGTATTGTTATTATTGCTATTTACCTTTTTTTCTTCATGCATTAAACGCACGTTTCAACAAAGCGTATCTACTTTATTCAATGGCGGCAGGATACAGAAACCGCAAGAGTTGTTATAAGGGCTGGCTCAGAATGAGACGCCATCTTCCCTCCCCTCACACCCTGGCAGAGCAGCAACGCTAGTGTGTGGAGAGTCTTCCTTACCGACGGACGGAGGTGGAGTATCATACCAGTGGCGAATTGTTGGTCTTTTTGTGATTCTACCACAACCCGCTGATTAGCACAGCTGACGGGCACAAGGGATTTACTCGTTTTCTCGGGTGAGTTTAAATTGGAATTGATTTTGGCGAAGTAATAGAGGTTTGTATTCACTATTTACAATGCTCGCTAACATCAGATATTCTGCTAGCAATACTGCCGTAGACCATCATAGGATAACCATGGAACGCTAGAACTAGCTAACGTTGGGAGGCTTTGGGATTTCTGTGTCCCGATTGTAAAACTAATGGCGACGAAGAAGGTAGGATTAATGCGTTTGTTATCTTGTGTGGTCCCTGTAAGGAACTGGATGATTTAAGTATCTACGTATAGGTTTATGTTGAATCACGTTTAATCGTAGCAGCTTTCAAACGTTGTGGAGTTTCCATTGGGAAGCTGTATTTGAACACCGGGAAAACGTGTGGTATGAAGTCCTGAACTACCGTAGCTGCATTTCCTCTGAACAGTGCCGTCGTTGTTAACTTCATGATAGCATTGAACTCGCCAAGCTTCATACTATTTCCCGTTAACACAACCGAAGGGCAACTTTCCCGTTTTTAAAAGGTAATGTAATGCCCCAAGTGTAGTTCCGTGGAAACTGGTGTGATTGGTGTTTGCGATGTGGTTCTGTCGTTGGATTGTTTGGTGTTGAACTGTTTTAGCTAGTTATCTCAGTAAGCTTACCTACTGGTCTAACGCTAATCATTTCAGGTCTTCTTGGTTACAATCTGTTGGTATGTGCGTGTGTGTGCTGTGTTTTTTCTCTTCATTCGCAATTAGTGGTATGCGAGTGTGAATCAAACTATATTTTTCCGGGGTTAGCTCTAATGTGCATTATCGACTATCTAACAGTTTTCTTTGCTTTTACTTGGCATGTGTGACCAACCAAACATCTTTGTGTACTCTTGCTCGTTAACTGAGTTTAGTGGGTTCGAGTGATTGGTAGTTTCACGATTTTAAACTTGATGCGATAGTTCAAATGGTTATAAAGACAGACAGGTCAACGTAGACCCTATTTGTTTCATTTAAAAGGGTAGATACCGCTTGGAAATAACTTATTCAATGACGAAAAGTCCCATTGTCTAACAATGGATCCCTAAAGGTTAACAACTAGCCAGGTCTTCGCCCGAAAAGAAAAACAAACTCTTTGCTAGTGGGGTAACTAACTATCTAATATTGCTTTATGTTTCACATGATCAAATGGTCATGCTACTATCGTGTATAGTTTTATGGTACATTCATGTTGCCGTTCTATATTTTTTATGGTTTTAATTGAGGTTTTGATTTACACATGCAAAAGGATGGTCCGTGTACTGTTTTACAACTCAGCCGCCCATGCTCTGTTTCGGGAATAATTGAAGTAAAGCTTTGTGCGTTTGTATACACATCATTTGTGTATAGTATTACCGGTATATACACTTTGATTGGGTTTTTCGAAGGGTTTCTTTTACTTCTTGAAAGGGGACAAAGGGATGCCAGTTTTTTCGGCCGGGAAGGAAGTTGAGGAGGAGCCTGGACTGAAACCTGACTCTGTTTGCGCTGGTAGCGGTAACTTGTAAAGGGAGCCTAGGTCGTGATCGAGACTTGACTTGTGTGTGTTGTGGGGGTGGGGACTTGCTGAAGCCTTCCGGTGTTTGAAAAAAAAAAGTCACCATGCTCAGGCGTGCAAAACATTAACAAGGAGGGTGGCTCAGGAAATACCCCCATATATGTCTGATGTTGTTTTCCTCGGGGCGGAAAATATTCCTGCATGTCTATCCATGTGTATATTTTATTCTTTTGGATGTGAATAGTCAAGCTTTACTGCAGGCGGTTTAATTACATTTAGACTTCTGACCTGATTGTGGCATTTAACAGCAATAGCTCGGTTAAGAGGCGATCATGGACGGAGTTGCATTTGTTTGAGGGGTGGGTGAATAGTTGAGGATGGCTGCTGCACAGAATAGCCTTTCCCTGATCCCTCAGCGAAGGCTTTGTGCAATGTGACAATATTACGTAGACCTACAAGATTTTCTTTTTTAAATCACATATATAGGGTATTCTTTCTTTCTCTAACGACCAAGTATTCATTTAGATTTAATCCGGTTATTGAATGTCATTGTATTTTGTTGGTGCCATAGCCTACATGGAGCTGATCACCTTACTGAAAACTGATTAATGGTGTATGTATACATTCAGAAAAGGTTGTATAAAGGTTTTTTTCATGGAAAACAAATAAGTGCCATGCATCTTCGTGTCATAAGTGTTCTTAATGGATCTCAGAAGGATTTTTCTCTTGCATCTGTAATCCGCCCTCTATAATGACTGAATACCTGTTTGGCACCAGGATATGCAGTTTACACAGTAATGTCATGCCATGCACCATGTGTTCAGTCATGACCAGGAGTCACATTTTTTAAGGTTGCGTCTCTAGTTTGCGTTTTGCTTTACTGCTTGTGCTTATTGACTCTTGTGCATTGCTGTTTTACAATCCATGTTATACAAGTCCGAAGCAGTGTTTGGCACAATGTGCTGTCCAGGGACTAATTCTAAGCGAGTATTCTGTATGGATGATCAGAATGATGGGTATGGGGTCTATCGGGGGAGGGGTGAAACATGCTTTTGCTGTTGTCTTTTTTACATACCCCCCTTTAATCCACTTTCCACTTTGAGGTCAATTTAAAGAAATATGTATTTTTTGTGGATGCTTCTCCAGTTCAATGATGGGGGCAATGGCGTCCCTTTGGCATTTTTTGTTGTAGTTGGGCTGTTGAGTGGAGAGCCTGTGTGGTGTGAGGCCCCCTGTCCTGTCTGCTGACTCCTGGCATTCCTCTAGTTCCACAGCTGCCAGGAGGTGGCTCAAAGGTGTGTGTGTGTGTGTGTGTGTGTGTGTGTGTGTGTGTGTGTGTGTGTGTGTGTGTGTGTGTGTGTGTGTGTGTGTGTGTGTGTGTGTGTGTGTGTGTGTGGGTGTGTGGGTGTGTGTGTGTGTGTGTGTGTGTGTGTGATGTCGGCCGGCGTCAAATGTTGCTGGCCATCAGTGCAGTGAGCAGCTGTAGTGGGCAGGACACACAGGCAGCACCACACACACCCACGTTAGACAACACTTTTACAGCAACAGTCCATTACCTCATTTTTTTTTCAGATTTAAATTTTTAATGTCTGGTGTTTGCTTTTAATTCAAAGCAGTTAGGAAATCAAGCAAGTCCATACAGTGCACTGCAAAGTGTGTTGCGTATTATCCATCCCCCACCCCCGTAACAGTGTAGAAAAGCTTGTGAAACTGGTCATAATTATCCAGAAATTGACTATAAATCCACACAGGACAACTTAATCCAGGTAATCGGTGTCTGTAAATAAAGAAATGTAGCCCAGATCCAGAGCTGCGTGGCGAGTGCCTCATCAGCTGGGTGTGTCTGTCATAACGCGTTGCTACTGCTACAGTATTGAGATGTGGTGGTGGTGGAAATCCAAAGCATTTCCATATGAGCTGGCTCCAGTGCCTCCCTCCATCCCTCTCTCTCGCCTGCTCTCTCTCTCTTTCTCCCTCCCTCCTCCCCCCATCCCTCCCGCTGGTGAATAAGATGAGGGGCTCCAGTCGTGGCCTACTCTGCTTTTCAGCGGTTTGCTGCTGTGACTCAAGTCGGAGGATGTGGAAGAAGGCTAAAAGGCCCTGATAATTGGCTCCTTCGTGGCATGCAACACAGTGGAAAAAACAAGGAGATGTAGTAAAGCTTTAATGATTTTGGTGTTAGTTCGGGCTGGCTGAGGCTCTTTCACAGCCATATGCAGACTTGGTGTGTGTGTGTGCGTGTGCGTGTGCGTGTGTGTGATATGCTGTAGTGCAGAGGTTCTTAATTAGGGCTGTGACGGTATAGACGCGTATTGTAATTAATCGTGATGTGCAGTCATGATACGGTATCGTGATGTCTTTTCAAACTTCTGTTACTCTTAAAGGACCAGTTCATTCAATTTCAACATGCAGTTGTAAGCTTAATGCTCGCACTACCCTGGACTTGTCAGTACCTGAGGTTTTTTTCCTTCTTCTTCAGCCTTTTCCGAGATCCTGGTCATTGTAATGGGGGCAGCGCTTTGTTTACATTTCAATTTTTAAAAATGTATTCCCAAAAACATCCAAAAGGTTACACAACATCAGCAGACAACTAGCAAACAGCGGTATCTTTTGGAAAAAATATTTGTAGGCCTATGTTAAAAAATGTTAAAATGTAAACAAACGCTGCCCCCATTAGAATAGCTAAATATCTCGGAAAGGACTGAGCCAAAAGATGTGTCATCACCAGGTACTGACAAGTGAAGGGTAGCGTGAGCAATACAACAGCATATTGAAATTGACTGAACTGGTCCTTTAAGTCCAGAAAACAACCACGTGATATGATATGTATCCCAAGCTTCAAATCATCATCATTACTTTTTTTGAAACTTTATTAGCATTTTGCAACCTATTCTACCTATAAACTATCATAGTTTTATTTATTGTATAATGTTGGCAAAGGTGAAAAAAGAAAATGAAGTAAATGGCGCAAAGCATTACAACACATGTATCGCAATGCATCGTTATAGTATCGCATTGTGGTATGTGTATCATGATGTGCAGCGAATCGTGAATCCATCGCCAATACCCACCCCTATTCTTGAAGTGGGTGCAGGCAACCCTGGGGGAGTGTACCAGAGATGGCAGGGGGTCCGAGTAATTTTGAGGTTGTGACCAAAATTCAGCTTGCAATGATTGTCATTAGGCCAAATGAAGACCAAAATAAAACAGATTTTGGCCCATGTAAAGTCTTAAGGTATTGATTATTGTCTTGAGGAGGAATCATTGTAATTTATCACTGAACTTTTTAGTGTGTAGTAGGGCTGGGCGGTTTTGGAAAAAATGAGCATCACGGTTTTCTTGATGAAAATTGACATCACGGTTTTCTGTACGGTTTTTTGATAAGCGGCGATTTCCCCCCAAATCTTAATCTTTCGGACGAAACAAAACTGAAATTAAATTTTAAAATGAGATACAATCTCCATTTCTATTTTATCACTTTTTCATTTCAATATTTTTATATTTTATAGTTTATATTTCCCTACCCAAGACTTTAAGTTCCCTTTCAAGTAAAAAGGGTTAATACATTATTATAAGCAGCTGTTTTTGGCTTTTTTTTCCCAAGACAGCCCAAAACTGCATATTTGTTCTACACCTGGCAACACTACTTGCTTAGTTCTCGTTGTACACCTGGCAACATTGATCACTACGACCGCATGTTGCCTTGCGCAGCGCGAGTAAACACAGTGGGACAGAAACGGAACAGACTGAAGAGACACGAAAACAAACGGATTTACTTGACATTGTGTGAATATTTTCTTTGAATTAAAGGCCAAATATAACGTAGAATGTATTTTGTCAGGTAGTTTGTGTCATATGGCGATGTATTTCGCTCCTATTTTGCTCCCAAATCATTTCAAACAGCAATGTAGCAATGTATCTTGTCTGCCCATTGCATTTTGCAAGCTAAGCTAAATTAGCCTCAATGGCAAAACTTATACGCAGCCTTAACAGCAGTCCTGCACACGCAGTTGGGATGGTAATGAAATACAGTTAAGGATCTGAGAACTGTTGTAGTCTATTAGAATAGCCTTTTATTTAACTTTGTGAGATCAAATGTAAGCTAAGTTGATTTAAATGTTCATCATGATTCATCCATGCCATGTGGGTTCTTCATTAGGCTATGCTTCACTCTCACCAGCTTCTTTAGCGAGATTAACCAATTATTTGTATTGCTTCAATCAACATCTTAAATTGTGATGACATTTCCTAGTAGAAAAGCAACAGTGGACTTGGAGTTGAAATGAAGTGTGACACGAAGTATGAAGTTCACGCACATAGCCTAGTATGAACAACAACAACAAAACCGTCTCTCATCAAAAAGAGAACCTTGTGTAGGTGAAACCGAGATCACGGTTTTTTAACCGTAAACCGCCCAGCTCTAGTGTGTAGTATGCAGAAGTTTGGGTTGGGAGTGCACGGCTTGTGTTGGGCACAGGTACACATTTTAAAAATTAAGCGTGGGTTGGCATTTCTGTCCTGCAATTTGATCAGATAAGGGGTGGGTGATATGACGATAAGAATCGTGAATCGTTCAATCGAGTACAAGATTCTCTCGAATCTGCTGAAGTGAAGAAATTGTAAGTAGATCGTCTTGCAGTGAGGATGTTTACTATCAGTATCAGTGATGTCAATTTAGTGTTATCTTCACTTTTATTCTTTACATTATTGTATTGTACCGTGTGTACTTTATGGCAGTGTCATCAGTGTGTGTTTACATTTTATTAATTGTCAATTACAAATAGCAAGTATTGAGGGTTATTCATAAAAGTATATAATATTTTGTGTTTTGTTTGTTTGGAGTGCCAATGTGGGGCACCAGAGAAATCGTATTTTCACACGGCAACTGAAACGGCTCTACAGAACCTGCAACGCAAGCCTGATGCCAAGGACATGAAACCAAATGACTGATGCAAAGTTGCTAGTGGCGTTTTGCAATGTTGTGGACTCAGTCGAAGCTCTCATCACGTTTTTCACAAATGCCCTAGTAATATTGTGCAGGGCTTTTTCTAGGATTTTTTGGCATGAGGGAGCATCACGGCAGGTTGCGGGCGGTGAAGGGGGGAATTTACTAGGGGAGCTCAAAAAAGTAAGCTTAATTTATATATATATATAAAAAAAGAAGTATGAGGGTGCACCCGCGGAGGTATGAGGGTGGAGCACCCCTATTTCCCCGTTCAGAAAAAGCCCTGTTGTGTATAACCACAGTGCACTCGTATAGTTCTCCCTCCTCCACAAGTACTAGAATGTGCTTTGGTAACCCAATGCAGCATTCGCCCCACACTGCATCACCACTTGTGTGCAACAGGTAGGCCTATGCAGTGTGGGTGTCGTCGTGTGTTCCAGCAGCACCCCTCAGGAGCCCAGCTGCAGCAGGCTGTATCACAGTCTGGTTCAGTCTATGTGCTATGCGTTTCCCCTGTGTCCTGACACTCAGTTCGTGTTTTCTTGCTTTTTGGACGCAGTCCAGCGAGTACAACGTTGCTAGACTTGTACTTGTTCTGTCATCTTTTGACTTTTCACCGTTACTGACAGCTGTAACTTTTTCAAGAGCTGCATAACTTTGTAGGAAACGTTCACTGATGGACACCATTTTTTTTTCTTGCATTGGTTTCAGTGTGTGTGTGGGGGGGTGGTGGTGTCAGGAACACTGATGTAGATGGAGCTGTTAAGTTGGTGTGAAATAGCTGTAAAGATATGGTAATATGGGGGGTGGGTGACTATTAAGGCTTAACTATTGGGCCTTTAGCCCTAGATCATTACAATTGTGTGCCTTAACCAGGGGGGGCATTTGTAAAGTTTGCTTCACTGTCTTTGAGAAGACCTGGAGAGAGAGGAAAGCGAAAACACATGGGCTTTACAGGGATACACAAGGTTACCAGCGGCAAACGGTGATATGCACACCCTGGTGTCAATATCTCCTGTCTGTGTGTCAATGTCTCCTGTCTGTGTGTGTGAGCAAGCGCAGGATGCAGGCTGGGTGAGTCACTGCAGGGCATTGTTAGGTGCTCATTCACTCACAGGGGCGGTGAGACGGGGGAGGGGAAAAACAACAACCTGTGTCTGCGTGGGGGAGGGGATGGGGCCCAACTGCTGACTCCATTTGTTGCCTTGAAACTTTGGGGTGGGGACCTGATTGAACATTCCTTTCTGTTCAACTAGAATGGCTAAATTTTGGACACGATTTCTGCTCAAACTTTTGGTGCTGGTGGCCCAGCTTTTAAAGGTTTTTTACTTGATAAAAATGGCATTGATAATTTGTCTGTTTGTAGAAACGTGAGAGATGGTGCCTGTCTTAGCAATGAAATAGCCACAGCTTGATTGGCAATAAACTGAACAAACTAACAACACTGTTGTCTACCGCTGATGCTTGTTTGCCGTGTGTGTTCAGACGAGGCTACAGGCCCATTCTGCTGTTCCATTTTAGGAGTGTGATCTATCTCAGCAGCAGTGGCTAACTGAGCATCACACTACTCCAGTAGTCCTCTAGCAGTCCTTGCAATGTAGTTGACGCAGTACAGTTTTCATCACATTTGTCACAAATGACCATAGTAAAACCACACTGTATTGTATTGTGTATAACCACATTGCCCTTGTGGTGTTTTGTTCCCTCCTCCACTATCACTAGAATATGCCTCCTCTTTCTGACCGGTACCATGCATTTGTGAGAGGAGTGAGTGCCTGGGAGGTTGTGTTGTGTTGGAGTACCTCTGGCTATAATTCTACCTCTGATGTTTGTAGCTGTTTGTATTTCTGCTGTTTCAACATTAGTTGTTAAAAATGTGTTTGTGGGATAGATGACTGTCTGAGAGGTTGTGTGTTGGTTACTAAGCCTAATCTGTGCGTGTTCAGAATGCAGCCAAGACAAAATGTAGCCCAGTAGTCTGATATGTGGCCCATTCTGCTGTTGAATTGCATCAACAGGTGTGTGTGTGTGTGCGCATGCACGCGCGCGTGTGTGTGTGCGCACGCGTGCGTGTGTGAGAGGAGTGGCTTGTCTGGGTTTGTTGTGTTGGTGTCGCCTGTCTCTGAGTCTCGCTAAATCTGTGTGTTTAGGATACAACCCAATCTATTGTGCTGTTGAATTTCAACAGTAGTAGGCCCATGTGTTTGTGAGCTGAGTGGGGTGAACTGGGGAGTGAAGTGACTGGGGAGAATGGGGCACCTAAGTCACGCCCTCTACTTCCTAGTTCATGGGGCAGAGGGAGTCAAAAAATGATTACTGGGCTTGAAAATGAGTGATTTTTGGATTTGTGATGCATAGGTGGAGGTCCAAGGTTTGGATTGGTGTCAAAAAAACACTCATTTTCAAGCCCAGTAATTATTTTTTGACTCCCCCTGCCCCATGAACCAGGAAGTAGAGGGCGTGACTTAGGTGCCCCATATGTTGGTGAAACTTGCCTCTTTGTCTTCTTTCTGTGTGTGTTCATGATGCATTGCTCATGTGTACTCTGTATAGTCTACAATGCTACATGTGAGCTATATGCTGGAGATTCTACAAGTCATCTGCAGTCCCAAGTAGTATGTGTTTGAGATGAGCCGAGTGAGTGGGGCGATTGGGTTGGTGTACCTCTGGTTATGTCTGCGTTTAGGATACAGGCGATATGCATTCTGCAGGCGATATGCATTCTGCAGGCGATATGCATTCTGCAGGCGATATGCATTCTGCATACGTCATCTAAGTCGTTGTCCTCTTTCTCACAGTAGTATGTGGGAAGAGTGGCTTGTCTGGGAGGTTTTGTTATGTTGGTTTGTAGCCTACATCTGGCTAATTTGTGTGTGCTAAGGAAACAACCAAATACTCATTCTGCTGTTGAATTTCATCAACACTAGTTGACCTGTGTGCGTGTGTGTCTGTCAGATGAGTGAGTGGCTTGTCTGGGAGGTTGTGTTGGTTGTGTGTGTTGGTGTAGCCTTACCTCTGGTAATCTGTGTGTGCGATCAGAGGAAATGTGCTGTGGTCTGCTCTGCTGTGAGTCACAGGGCTCATTGTGTTCCCCGCTCAGGCCGACCGTCAGCAGGAAACGGAGACAGCCAGCCACCGCTCTGCTCTGCTCTCCGGCTGCCGTCATTTTGGCGTGGTCACAGAGGGCGAGAGAGAGAAGACAAAAAAAAATCCACAACCGCTAGTAATTGGAAACTGTAATTTCACGTCGTTTTCCACAGAAGCTTGTCTTGAGTTAAAATCGGATCTCCCCACACAGGTGGTTTTGCTGAAATTTTGTGGAAGGCTGTACTTTTTTTTCACAATGAAGTGAAGTGTTCAAAATGTACAGTTTGTTTCCTTGATTAAGTTAACATCTGTGGATGTGGAAAAACGACAATGAATTCGTGTGATTTTGGATAACTGCCAATCTAACTGAATCAGATGCTGATCTGGTGTTGTGTTGACCTCAATTCATTGGTAGCGTCAGAAAACAAAACTACCTGATGACTCCTTGCAAGAGAACATATCTCAAAATTTAGTGTAACAGAAGCAATTCCATCAATAGTGTACCCGAAGTATGCTGATGCAATGTGATTAATATGTATAGCACAAACTGTGGTTAACATATCTCAATTGTTTTTTGTTGTTGTTGCTTTTTTATTGTGAAGTATATTTGTGGCCAATGGATGTAGCCTAATTGAATAGTTTTTCGCGGTGTTTGTGTGTGTCGTGTCTTTCTGTGAGTGAGCGTTGCTGTGTGTCTGACTGCTGTTCCTGTCTCCTGTTTTCAGATTAGGACGCTGTGCTGAGAGCAGGCTGAGAGCAACATGGCGACCCAATGTGAGTACATGGCAGCAGTATCATCCTACACTGCACATTTATTTAATCCAGGACTTCTCCATGCAGCACCTAACATACTGAGCATGAAAAACTTGCACTATGACTATGAAGGCAATGTCTAGGCAATTAGGCAATTTTAGAGAGGCCACATATTAGAACAAATGTAAACATTTGCTGTGTGATTTGTAGCACCACTGACCTCACTGCCAACACAACAGGGTTGTAAGTTTAAGTCCCTTTTGAGGTAAAGGGCATCAATAATCAAGGAAGCAGAAGATGATTTCATTTGCGAGGTGCAGCCAAAACAAAGGTGCCTGGCACCTTAATGTCCATTGGCAGGCATTTATGGGTCAGTCCAGACTAACGATAAACCTCACTAATATTTACTGGCCTGAGAAGGTTTTTGCAGCCCAAGATGTCTGAGGTTACAACTATTTATGTATGAATAAGTACATTTCCTAGACACAATGAATTCCTAGCCATACTTACAACTTGATGGTGGTCGGAATTATTCATAAAAATGTTGACATTTGTGTATTAGATGAATACATTCAGGAAATGAATGACTAATAAAACACGCTGGACCTTCACCTTTATTTTCCCTTTGCCTCCTAGTAAGCATTTTTTTGCTGAAAGTGTAATGTGTAATACCAGTTGTACTTGTTTTGGCCAGGGTCATAGTTACTCAATTTGCAAGACAGAAAACAAAAAAACCCAACCAACCAACCAAACCTTAACCTCCCTAACCTAATCACTAAATTATGTTTAAAAAGTTAATGTAAAAGTAAATGGACTCTAAATGGACTCCTAATGTCTGGGATTTCAATTCAATGGTATACAAATGTTGACTGCTTTAAGTACCTGCACAACCAAACCTTAACCCCCTGGCGTGCTCTGTGCCTTGTTCCCCTGCAGCGGACCTGATGGAGCTGGACATGGCCATGGAGCCGGACCGCAAGGCGGCGGTGAGCCACTGGCAGCAGCAGTCCTACCTGGACTCAGGCATCCACTCTGGGGCCACCACCACCGCGCCCTCCCTCAGCGGCAAGGGCAACCCGGAGGAGGAGGATATGGACAACCAGGTGCTGTACGAGTGGGAGCAGGGCTTCAACCAGTCCTTCCCCCAGGAGCAGGCAGCAGGTGAGGAGGCGCCTTCTTCCCAGTAGGGCTGGGCGATATGGAGGGGAAAAAAACACTTGCCCCTAAACCCCCCCCCACCCCCCCCCCCCCCCCCCCCCCAAAAAAAAAAAAAAAAAAATCGTTCCCTGAAGAGAGATTAGTATCTGTAGTTTTTATTGCAAGGCTTCAACTGTCCTTCCCCTATGTCCAGGTGGCCTGTGAGGCTGCTTCCCAGACCACTCAATCCTTTGCAGTTCAGCGTAGAGATATAGTAGGCACAAGTAAGCAAACACTTGGATAGGCCTTCACATATGGCCCAATTTATATGTGCACACAGAAATTAGTGTTGCATCCTGTGCGACTTGAATCCGATATGGCAGAAGGATGGGTTTCTTCTGACATTGTCCTCTGCCGTTTTTATCATAAGGCCATGGGCAAAGCTATAAAGGATTTTTTTATAGGCCTACTACACTCAGATATGATGCCATCCTGGCACAGACTGTCCAGCCAAACTGCAATATGATATCAATATCATTCAACTTCATCCAAATGTGGATATAACTTTGTGCAAAGAAACCTTGTGACCCATTGTCCATTCGTCTGTCTGCATGAACTGACGTATGGCCGTAGTAGCTTTCCACAACCAAAGAAACCTTGTGAGTACATTCTTGTTTTTTTCCCCCCCTCAGAGATGGACGGACAGTACGCCCTGACGAGGGCGCAGCGGGTGCGAGCGGCCATGTTCCCCGAGACGCTGGACGAGGGCATGCAGATCCCCTCCACGCAGTTCGACAGCGCCAACCCCACCAACGTGCAGCGACTAGCCGAGCCCTCGCAGATGCTGAAGCACGCCGTGGTCAACCTCATCAACTACCAGGACGACGCCGAGCTGGCCACCCGCGCCATCCCAGAACTCACCAAGCTGCTCAACGACGAGGATCAGGTACGCACACACCAGGGATGGAAATGAGCACCCGTCCACCTGCCAATGATGGCTGAATTTGGCCTTTGATGGGTGAAATGTCAACCCACCTGTCACCTTGATCGGTGAAATTTTAACTGATGTTATGAGCTCTGAAACAGAACTATTGATCAGAAAATGATCTTACTTGGCATTACAATGTTCGGACCGGTTAAATAGGAACTGGTAAAAATGGTGACTGGAAAAAATTGTGAGTGACTGGTAGATTTTAGAATCTACCTGCCACAGTGACTGACTGGTGGGAATTTTTTTAAGTTCCACCCCTGGCACACACACACACACACACACACACACACGCACACACACACACACACACACACACACACACACACGATCCCAGAACTCACCAAATGTTCAACAACCGGATTGCCGGATTTGGCTAAAAAGTAAATACATCTTTGTCAATGTCAATAAGAGCAAACAAATGAACATAAAATAATACATGCGTGTGACTCCTGTTCTGCAGGTGGTGGTGAACAAGGCAGCGGTGATGGTGCACCAACTCTCCAAGAAGGAGGCGTCGCGCCACGCCATCATGCGGTCGCCGCAGATGGTGTCGGCCATCGTGCGCACCATGCAGAACACGGGCGACGTGGAGACGGCGCGCTGCACGGCCGGCACGCTGCACAACCTCTCGCACCACCGCGAGGGCCTGCTGGCCATCTTCAAGTCTGGCGGCATCCCCGCCCTCGTCAAGATGCTGGGGTAAAAAAACGAACTATTCAGTTGAGGTTCAAAAATGTTCATTTCCCAGGTTTTAGTGCAGTACAAAGGTTGACTGAAGGTTTCTTCCTTTTCTTAGAAAAAGTATGCACTAGACTAATCACTTCAAAACTAAAAACAAACTATTACAAAAATAATTCTCATCAGTGAACATAAACTACAAGCATAAAATGGAACATAAGAACCCTCCAATATTCTAGTGGTGATGGGTAGTCGGAGGCATCCACCCTCTTGTCAAGATTTTGGGGTAAAAACAAAATAAATGATGACAAGAATTGACTATCGGCTAGCAGTGATTGAGGCGAGCTGTGGCAGGCCATTTGAAAAAAAAATCTGTTTTTTTGGGGCAAGTAATGACTGTGACTTGGTGGTTGCGTGTCATGGTACTTTCAGCTCCCCTGTGGATTCGGCGCTGTTCTTATGCCATCGTTGTCCTCACTGTGACAACCTCTTGAAATATTTGTCTGGTTTTGGAGGAGTACTCACTGACTAATTGTGTGTGTGTGTGTGTCACGTTGGTTTCAGCTCCCCCGTGGACTCGGTGCTGTTCTATGCCATCACGACGCTGCACAACCTGCTGCTGCACCAGGAGGGCGCCAAGATGGCCGTGCGTCTGGCCGGCGGCCTGCAGAAGATGGTGGCCCTGCTCAACAAGACCAACGTCAAGTTCCTCGCCATCACCACAGACTGCCTTCAGATTCTGGCCTACGGCAATCAAGAGAGCAAAGTACGTTGTGTCCGTCTGTCTGTCCGTCCCTCTGTCTCGCTCTCTCGCTCTTGTAAGTTGTTGACTTGGTTAGCAACGATGTTGTCAAGAAACGCACCCCAGTGTTGGCGATGTGAATCACACAATTCTCTTATTTTTGTGCGTTTTCTTTCGATGGCTGCTTTCAGTCACTTTCAGTGGCTTTTTCAGGTCTCGTAACATAGACTTAGAGAGAATAGGCATTGAGAAAACTGTGATGTCTAAATTCTACACAAAACACGTGATGTCTAAATTCTGTTAACCTTTAAAAATGATCCCAATTCTAATGAACACCTACTTTAATGATGAAATGAGTATACATTTGAAATGAACATGGTGAACGTAAACTTGAACGATGTCCTTTGGTTTTCTTGTGCAGCTGATCATTCTGGCCAGCGGAGGCCCCCAGGCCCTGGTGAACATCATGAGGACGTACACCTACGAGAAGCTGCTGTGGACCACCAGTAGAGTGCTCAAGGTGCTCTCCGTCTGCTCCAGCAACAAACCCGCCATCGTGGAGGCCGGTAAGTTTGGAGACTCTTGTCAGAGACACTGCACGAGGTGAAAGACTTAAAAATTTTTTTTTTTTTAAAAACGTCCATAGAAATGAATGGGGCTGATTTGTGATGCCAACATTGATGTGTGTTGTTGCACGTCTCCCACCCATCTCCCAATTGCTCACTGAGCTGCACTGTCATTGATCCAATCGTCTCACAAGCAAATCCTGCTGATGTGTAGTTACAGAGAATTGGCTGCCCCGAGGTGTTGCAAAGATGGCCGTCAAGTGGAGGGACTTATACATACAGACTTTGCTCTTCACTCATTCACCCTGCTAGTTCTCATTGCCTGCATCATTGTTGTAATAGGCCCTCGACAATTAAGCTCAAGAGCCTTTTCGTTCTAACTGCTCAAGGTGGCATGTAGGTGATCTAATTGTCATTGTATGCAGTTGTGTTTGAATGTGGATGGGTGTCTGAACAAAGATGGGTGTATGAATGTGGATGGGTGTCTGTGTGTGTGTGTGGCTGTGTATATGTGGGTGTGTGACTGTACGTGTGCGTTTTCCATGTTCTCACGGACATGCTAATGTGTTCCTGTGTGTGCTCCAGGTGGTATGCAGGCCCTCGGACTGCACCTGACAGACCCCAGCCAACGATTGGTCCAGAACTGCCTGTGGACCCTCAGGAACCTCTCAGACGCTGCTACCAAACAGGTACACCCCACTTGGCTTTTCCCCAGTTGTTGTCCACCCCCACCCCTCCTGCACGCACCCTGGTCCTGTGTTGTGTGTGTGTGTGTGTGTGTGTGTGTTTGTGTGCGTGTGTGTGTGTTTTTCCTCTCCTATTCCTTTCCTGCGCTCTACATCAGACCTCTCTTTCTGTCTTCCCACTTTCCCCTCACGGAGCAGACGACCTTAGCTGAAGTAGATGTGATGCAGGTAAACAGTAGCCCATTCCTGCCTTTATATACATCTCACTTGGAGGCCACGTCGCCTCCCTTTTTTTTCTCTCAAGATTGTGTCAATCACGTGTTCAGAAAGCCGAAAAAAAGCCCTGTGACAAATTTGATCCAACCACCTCTTCATCAGATTCATGATATAATGAGTACTCAAGAGAAAGCGCAATTTTTTTACTCAGAGAAGTCACTGGTGTTGGAAGGAAACAGGCAGGCGGTTCTAACTTTGTGAACCTGGGATTGACACCTCTGCCTTTTTTTACAGCTTCAACCTCAGCAGACCCTGAACTTGGCACACAAAAAAGCTATTTATAAAATGGGTCATTAGCTTATTAATGGAAAAACACCCAAAAGCTTTAAATTAAAGGAGTCGTATTAACTTTCAAACGTTTAAAAAGCTTGCAGCCAGCAAATTGTTTGTGTGAGCAGAGCCTGACTGTGTGTGTTTGCCTTGCTCTCATGGCTGTGTGTATCAAGAGGATGTACATACATGGAGGGTCTGCCGGGGTCATTAACTCACTTGATGCCAATGACTCTTAAATGTCTCATTTTGGATCCAAACGTTCAGTGACAATGATGCTTAAGTGCATCAGTTCTGTTTTCTTTATGGTGTGATGTTGACGGGCATAGAATTCAATTTTCTGTGGGTGTTGAAAAAAACATCCAAAATGCTCTGGCACTTGTTGGGTTGTGTGATTCAAAAATTGCTGGCATCCATTGAGTTATTCTAAAACAGTTATTGTATAGTTCAGCATAGGGCTGCACGATTATGGAAAAAATCATAATCACGATTATTTTGGTCAAAATCATAATCACGATTATTAATCACGATTATTGATTTTTGCAGATTTTTTTGAAAATTATAACAAGACGAAATATAACAAAGAATGAATTACATACGGGATGAGCAAAATAAAATGAATTGAAATAATTATGTAAAGGCAATAGCATGAAACATAAGTGGACAGATTTCTGTCCAGAAACACCAGCCTGTCAGTATGTTCTGGCTTCAAGGACGCTCTCAAAAGTAGGTCACTATTGCCACGATTAAATCACGATTAAAATAATGAGTTTGATTTCACCCTGTTATCACGATTTTGATTATTTTTCGATTAATTGTGCAGCCCTAGTTCAGCATATAGTGTATAGCTTCTAAGCTTGAGTATACTGTGTGGCTGACTGTGTGTTGTCTCTGTTGGCGGCGTATCAGGAGGGCATGGAGGGTCTGCTCGGCACGCTGGTGCAGCTCCTCGGCTCGGACGACATCAACGTGGTGACGTGTGCGGCGGGCATCCTCTCCAACCTCACCTGCAACAACTACAAGAACAAGATGATGGTGTGCCAGGTAACCACGTTGCCATGACTGTTACCCTCCACACACCCACATTGTACCTGGCATTAGCCATGAAATAGCCAAAAATATGACACAGTGCACCTAAGGAGTCTAATCCTGTATCCTTGTATCTGGCAGGTGGGCGGCATCGAGGCCTTGGTGCGCACAGTGCTGCGCGCTGGCGACCGCGAGGACATTACAGAGCCTGCCATCTGCGCCCTGCGTCACCTCACCTCACGCCACCAGGACGCCGAGATGGCCCAGAATGCCGTGCGGCTGCACTACGGCCTGCCCGTGGTGGTCAAGCTGCTGCACCCGCCCTCACACTGGCCCCTCATCAAGGTAAGGCTACTCTGCACTCGGCTCTAATACTTTTCGGCTGCGGTGATTGGATACAAGAGTGGTGTATTTGGTCACTTAAACTGCTGTCACGAGCTGAGTCTATTTTTTATACCATTTCCACAAGCTGTGTAGTGAAATGAATTGGCCATTCAACTTGAACCGCTTGTCCGTCCTCCCTCAGGCCACCGTGGGACTGATCCGCAACTTGGCGCTGTGTCCTGCCAACCACGCCCCGCTGAGGGAGCAGGGGGCCATCCCCCGCCTGGTGCAGCTGCTGGTGAGGGCGCACCAGGACACCCAGAGACGCACCTCCATGGGAGGCACCCAGCAGCAGTTTGTGGTGAGTGGAGCAGCTCCACCTGATCAGAAATCAATGAAAATGTATTTACATTGCACATGGTTCATAAGGGCATTCGCTTACAAAGCCAGTAATGGTAATGCAATGAAAATAATTACACACTGGCTGTGAAGGCTGCCTTTGCAAGGTGCCATGGCCCAGGGTTCAGTGTGAAGGGGCCCTATTCCAAAATCTTGCATAGCAATACGTTAAAATGTGCCAATAGCTGGAGGCTGGACCCCAACTGAAGTTGTGTTTCCCCTTCAGGAGGGAGTTCGCATGGAGGAGATTGTGGAGGGTTGCACAGGAGCTCTCCACATCCTGGCCAGAGACATCCACAACAGAATCGTCATCCGAGGACTCAACACCATTCCACTCTTTGTCCAGGTAACTTTGCCTGCACAGGTTGCCTTCAAGGCACATCCCAACGAGTTTACTGTAACGGTGCCAACAGACGACAGACTTGCTATCGCCCATTATTAGAGGTGCTCCGATTGCTCGGCTGCCGATCATGACCGGCCGATAATGGCCAAAAATAGCCTGATCGGTGATCGGAAAAACATGCCGATCAAAAAACCGATCGAGAGATATTAAATTCCTCACGCAACCATTTGCCTTTACACCTGGCGCTGCATGTAGGCGCTAGCTCTGCACAGCTGCAACTGCACCAAAAGAAGGCATCTTTGCTTGTCTATAACTTTTCGCCATTCCCCCCTTCATTTCCACCATTCATAACCATATCTGCATCAACAATGATCTGATTTTCCGATCCATGCGCCGTTTACCTGACAATGTAATTTGCGATTGAGTACTCGCCAGTGAGCCATTTTACGTTATAACCTGTGTAGTTGCCTCGGTCAGCACGCGACAACTTCACGTTGTCAGCACAAACATGTCAATTATTGTTTTCAAAGTTGTAATTGGCAGTCAGTCGATTAGTTTGATAGTCGCTGAAACACCAAACGGCAACAGATGTGGTTAAAACTTGAGAGAGAGATTCAGAACGGTAGTGGAGCACTGCAACTGGACGGTGACAGAGAGGGGAGGGGCTGTGTTTACGAGGCTGCTCATTTAAAGCGACAGGTTGTTTTTTTCTCGTATGTGGAAGACTATTTGATGTAATGTTTCAGTTTCAATTCAATCTTAAATAGTTTAGTTATTCTATGCAATAACTTATACATTGATTAATACTGTAGACTGTATTACCAACACTAGTCTGAAAGATAATAATAATAATAATAATAATAATAATAATAATAAAAAAAATATATATATAGCCTAATAATAGACATGTGCAAATTAAGATTGATTGGTTTATGGGCAGAAATGGTATTCAATAAGGATAATTAATAGGCTATTAAAAAAATAGGAAATCATTTTTGTGATCGGCAATGATCGGTAATCGGCAGATAAAGATTTTTGGTGATCGGTATCGGTGATCGGGCCAAAAAATGGTGATCGGAGCACCTCTACCCATTATGATCTAAAGAGAAAAGAGCAAGGACAGTTTTTTTTTTGCCAAATGTTCTTGCGAAATGTGTTTGCCAAGAACATAAATGCACGGATATGTGGAGAGATGCTGAGATCTGTTTTTGCTTTCCCTCCCCCCTCTCCAGCTGCTGTATTCTCCCATTGAGAACATCCAGCGTGTGGCGGCCGGCGTGCTGTGTGAGCTGGCGCAGGACAAGGAGGCGGCGGAGGCCATTGAGGCCGAGGGTGCCACCGCCCCCCTCACAGAGCTGCTGCACTCCAGGAACGAGGGAGTCGGTGAGTCACACACACAGGCTTTTAAAAAAAATCTGGTCTTTTTAGGCCTTTTATTATGACAGGACGGTTGTAGAAAGACAGGAAATTAGCGGGGAGAGGGAGACGGGACTGAGTCGGCAAATTACCTCTGAATCGAACCTGGATCGACGGTGTAGTAGTAGAGTGCCCAGTTGATTGTGCCACGGCTGGGCCACACACACACATTCTCTAAAGAGCCATCAATATCTCTACAGGAGGGTCGTGTGTAGGGCAGAAAAGATTATGGAGTCGCACGTCCATTCTGAATTTCTCTCCTGAAGAGACAATAAAGGATAATCTAATCTATTCTAATATCCTAAGCTATCAGGGGGTGCTGTGGCTCAGCTCCCATACCACATACTTGGGGACCTCGGTTTGAGTCCTGTGCTTAGGGTGAAAAAGGTTATGGAAGCTGCTTTTTTTGTTGGAGCTAAGAGCTAGGAAGTCTGTGAGCCATCAAACTACTGGTAAAAATGAGCTTAAGTAAAAATGAGCTTGTTGGTATTTTGTCTTTGCTTGGCTTTCACACCGCTTTTTGTTCATACAAACCTTGAACTGATACAAATTTTTGCCATTGTACCAGGATTGTTTCTTGCTCACATATGGCACGTTGTTAGATTGGTAGTAATGAGCAAGCGAGTATGCCGTTACAAGAACTGTTGGATATGGATTGAAAACCAGCCGAGAACCTAGATGATCTAGATGTGAAAGTGCCCTTAGTGACTCACAGGATGGGACAACCATACCACCTGCTTCAAAACTTTTTTTTTAAAGTATGAATGCTATACATACATTATTTCATTATTTCCCTGGTCCAGGACATATCGGAAGAGAAGGTTGGGACTTTCTGTAACAAATGCATTTAAAGTTAAAACGGTCAACAGTTTCAACCAGACCCACCTCAGAGCACGAGTAACACTTTTGTAACCGGTCTTAAAACTGTCCAGTCTTCTACTTACAAGCCCTGGTGTTGTGCCTGGTTTCAATTCAAAAGCTTTTTGAGAAAAGGTTCAGAGATGGTGGTGGTTTGGGGGGATTTCCGTAATTGCAGAGCTTTCTTCACAGGCTTCTGAGGCATATGCCAGCTTTGGGCTCCCCAGCGATGAGTAAATGCAGGAGAGTTCGGCCTCGCAGGCTGTCAGTCATGTCAACAGAACCAACAACAGACTGTCTCAACATCTTTGATCGTCTTAGTTGGCAGCAACGCTGTTAAGCTTGACTGAAAAAGGGTTGTGTTTAGGGCACAAAAGATAACGGAAGCAGTTTTTTCTTTGTTTTTGAAGCCCTGGACATCATGTATTCTCCTGCTTATTTATAGTGTGTGTGTGTGTGTGTGTGATGCCCGTTCCCTTTTGGATGTTGTGGGAACAGCTGTAGGGTTGCTAGTTTGGATGTAGCTTAGTACATACAACATGGAGAAGGAGCATAGAGCAGCTGTTTTGAGTTTTTACAAGGTTTGTTACAATACAAGATCGCTACAAAACAAACTGAGGTGCGTTTAGTCTTTGCGGTTAACATGGCACACAGGTATTGAGTGTAATCTGATCTTGTTTACATGGTTTGTTGGTCCACCAATATTGTTTTTTTTTCCTCTCCCCTGCCCGAACACTTCAAACAAGGTGTTTTTATTAGAGGTCACACATCTGAGCACTGACGCGTGTTTACGTCGATTTCTGTATCGGATTAGATGACCTCACCTGTGTGTCCGCTCTTGTCAAGTCACAATTCGTCTTGTCGATCACTATCAGTTCCGATCAATCAATTGTGGATTTGCACAGGTGTCCAATGTGCAGTGTGTGTGATGATCTGTTGTTCTGTGGGCTTAACGAGTCTCGTCTGGTCTGCTTCAACCCTCCAGCCACGTACGCCGCTGCCGTGCTGTTCCGCATGTCTGAGGACAAGCCTCAGGACTACAAGAAGCGGCTGTCCGTCGAGTTGACCAGCTCCCTCTTCAGAACCGAGCCCATGACCTGGAATGAGGTACGCCTGACACAACCACACAGACATCCCCCTCCCCTCGAGTGGAATGGGTCCACATTCAGTATAACATTCACGATTGTCTCAATATTCTCACTAGGACTGTCCGCAAATAATCGACTAATCGTTGGTCGACCAAAAAAAATTCCAGTCGACCGAATCCCATTGGTCGATTGGTCGCAGCGGAGAAAAAAATAAAACATCTCGTCAAAGTTCTTTCAGGACTCTTAACTTGAAGGGCGTGACAAAGGAAGACGTGTTGTTGATTTGTTTGAGAAGGATAGAAGTTATTTTGACCATGTCTGGAAGGAGCTCTAAAACATGGGATTATTTTTGAAAAGGATACTACTGCTTGTCAGCCAATGGTCACTAACGTCGGGCGAGAAGAACCACGCGAATTCGAACGACAGGTGCGTTTAATTATGTAACTTCACCACCACGGCAGATGCTGCTCTCCCCTCCCTCTCTCATACACACGCACCCGTACACGCTACCCGGCACCGTTTGCTACAATACCTCACTCGACTCGTTGAATCCATTGGTTGACAGAACTACAGGGAGCCGCCTGCATCTGTCTCGTCTCGCATAATTATCCGTTTATTGCAGACGGTGTAAAAAGTGTGAAGTCGTGTCGTTACATATTCTGAAGCTCCAAAATGCTATGTTGCAACGTCATGGTGCTAAGTCGCACTTTGTTAGCTTCCATACCACTTTGCTGTACAATTGTAGGCTACTCCGTGCTAGCCAACATCCAAAGAACCACCTCCAGATATGAACATATTTTGGGGTGTGTGTGTAGGCCTACGTTAAGTAATTCACCGACAAACTTATCAGAATTCTGTTTGCTGCCCTGAACGGCAAGAACTCTTGTCAAGACTCCATTCCAGCGATAAACAAAACCAGCGTGGGTCATTTAAAGGGGGAAATGCTGCGCATCATAACGGACACTATTGCGCTTGATGGACATTCCAGTGAACAACTATACAGTAATGCTGCAACAAATGTCGAAATAGATGAAAACGTCAACGCGGGGATATTGATTCTGCCCTCCAGTTGGGCTACTGCTTTCAGGCAGAGAGCGTCATCTCTACCATAGGCAGTTTGTTTCCATCACTGAATATTAATTTTAATTCGTTTTTTATTTGTGTTTTACAGGCTTAAACTATGTAAATTCGAACTTCGAATATTCATTAGGCCTAGTAGGGCTATCTGGGTCAAAATGTGATGTGTAAAAAAAAAATAATAATAATTTTTTTTAATTATAATTTTTTTTTTTGGGGGGGGGGGGCGCGATTAATCGATTAGTCGGAGAAAATGACGACCTTTGGTCGACCAACAAAATCCTTGGTCGTGGACAGCCCTAATTCTCACAACAAATTTGACCATACACCATTTGGATTGTTTAGCATGTTAACAACTGGTGTTTTTTGTGCGTTTTCCTCTTCAGACCGGAGACCTGGGCCTGGATATCGGTGCACAAGGAGAGCCTCTGGGCTACAGACAAGATGGTGAGTCAGTCCCACAACTCTCTTGACTTGTCCCTCGCATACACACTCTAATCAACAGCAGTGTGTGTTGCTTGGTGTTGAGGCTCTTAATCTTAATTTAACTGAACCAGTGGTGTACACTAAAGGCATGCCACCCTTACTGCTCAACTATGATCTAGATGAGGGATGTGTGGAGGCTTTGGCTCTCTGTTTTGTTTTAGGGATCTTGGCACGTTTTTAAGGACGACCGAAGGCAACCTTTATTTGTTTTTGAATACATGATGAAATTTCCTCTTTTCAGCGCAAAGTAGTTAAGGGACATTGTATGAAATCGCTGCCTTTTATAAACTTGAATTTTGTCTCTTTGACATGGAAAATGCACCCGTTTCGTAGAATGGCCCTCAAGTCTGTGCACAGAAATTATTTGTGCAAGCATTGATTCAGACATAAAACTAGCCTGCTTGAAGCTGTTGACTTGTGCTGTTGACTGAAGAAGCTCAACTTGACAATCTTTTGCCTGACCTGGATGGCGTGTTGATTTGGATATGATTGTTTGTGTTGGGCTTGAAGATTGTTTTTTGTTGTTGTATTGGTGCTTCTATCTAACCGTAGCTGTGTGTGCTTATCCCCACCTCACCCCACCCCTACCCTTCCCTTCCCCAACACTCCCATCCATCCACCCCGTCCGTCGTCCGTCCGTTCACCAGACCCCAGCTACCGCTCCTACCACTCGGGCGCGTACCAGGACGGCCTTCCCATGGACCCCATGATGGAGCACGACATGGGCGGCCACCATCCCGGCGGGCCAGGCGACTACCCAGTGGAGGGCCTGCCCGACCTCAGCCACGCCCACGACCTGATCGACGGCCTGCCGCCAGGCGACAGCAATCAGCTGGCCTGGTTTGACACCGACCTGTAAATACACCAAGTAACTTTTTAGGTAAGGAACAGAGCCAAGGAGTGGCCATCAACCCCAGTCTCCCACCCCCTCCTACTTTACACTGCTTGGTGTGTGCAGCCTGCTGTTTCTCTGCATGCCACTGTTTGCACGGCTGATGTCAGACCCAGAGGGCTATTTCAGAAGTCACTCACCTTCAGTATTTTCACTGAAAAGAAATGGTAGACCTCCTGAATGGTCTATGACTCAATTACAGTTAAAGGAAAAGTTCAATCAATAGCTCTTGATCTTGGTTTTTCCTCCATCAAACAGTACCTTTGTGACTTAGAACAGGCGCGTTGTGGATTCAAGCATTTGTTTCTCCTTTCACATGTCTGGGTTGGTTACTTCAAACCACCTCTGTGGTATGCTGTCGTACCAAAGAAGAATGCAGTAACTGCATATCTGGTTGAAATTGACACCGGAAATGGCTTTTACAATATCTCCTTTATCTTGTGCCAAAAAATGTTGGTGCAGCTTTGTACCATTACAGAGAAAAAGGGAAAATGCAGTAACTACAAAAACGAAGGTTGCTGCGGTTCTGTGGTTTTAATTACGTCTTACAAGCTAAAACGCAGTAAGTGAAGTGTAGGCACTTGTCGTTTGAGCAGTGGTTAAGGAACAGACGGTAATACCAGTAAGAACGTAGTAACGATATTTGTGGTGAAAAGACTGAAAAGTCTTATTTTGTGTGTTTTTTTGAGTATGCATACATTTCCGTCCTGAAGTATTATGTGGAAGTGTCACCACAACTGTACCTACAACACAGTTGTCTGAGAAACAAGGCTTTAAAGTTTCCTGTCTGGCCAGTTTGCCAGGAAGCGTAATTAGTGTGTTCTTATTTGGTACGGCAGCCGCAGCATAGCCCCCCAACTCAACTTGTGCCACTGTTCAATATTCCTAGAGAGTAACCCTGTCCCTTTTTGTCTTGTCTGTCTTGTGTCCACAGCTGTATCGTCTGATCTGAATGAACCTGCGTTGTGATCTGGCCTGTAAGAGTTGCTGGGCGGTCTCAAGAGGAAGAGGAAGTGGAGGGGGGCTAGTATCTCAGAAAGTGCCTGACACACTCATTCAACCTGAGTTTCCTATGGGAACAAGTGGGGCGGGGTGGGGAAATTTAAAAAAAAAAAAGAGAGAGAGAGAAAAACAAATGACAAACTTTTGTTCTGGTTCTCGTGGGCCAGAGATTTTATCAGAAGTGGAAGTCTTGTGGGGTGGGTGACTGGAGAACGAAGGACGCCTGAAAAAGTGGATCCTAAGAGATGGAATTTTCAACCCTAGCCTTGCCTGTATTTTTTATGACCTTTTATTTTTTATTTTTTAATGATTTCCTCTGTCTGTAATGGTACTTATGTAGCTTGCTTTATTATATTGGTCTATTGTTTCATTTCATTATTTTTGTTTTTCTTGTTTTGTTTTTATTTTTATTTTTTTTGCAGTAATTTGTATTCCTTTTATCATGTCCTATCGTAGTGTTGAGTTCTATAGTGGTGATGCTCCATCGGTTTAAAGACTTTATCAAGTTAATGGTGTAGGAAACACTAATAATCATTTGAATTGTACTCTGATCAAGTGTAAACATTGTGTAGCTTTTGTATAAAAGAAATTGGCAACAGTCCAAATCTGGATATTTTTTCCTTTCTTTTCTTGCTTTAAATGATCTCACCATTTCCAGTGGTCACAGAGATGTTCCAAAGGGTGTGCAATGGGTGGGGTCACTTTAATTTTCTTTTTCTTTTTTTTTGATGGTAGCTCTAGAAGGTTTTGAAAAAGAACCCCTAATTATTGTGGCCTGCTGTGCTTATTTGAGACATGGTTATGACATGGCTAAACAATAAAAATGGACTTAAATTTCTTTGCTGGTTTGTCAGTTTACAGGGGATTTGGAACGTGCATTCCCATGCATACCCCATATTCAAATCAACCACGTTGTAATCCATTATAGGCTTTGCTTTTAAAGTTACTAAACGGAGGTCTTGCTTTTAGGCATGATTCTTTTAAATGAATGACAACAAATGGTTGCAGTATAAAACCTTTCTTTAATAGTAAAACATACAAAATATACATGACTATAGATTCAGCATGAAGTTAGTGTGTGCTGTACAGCCTCCAGGTCCTGGCTGCATGATTTATGCTGCATTATGGTCAATAACTTGCAGTATGTCAGAGGCCAGTGATCCCACGGCAGAGTCTGCAGCAGCCCTGAGAGTTGGAGATGGGGGGAGAGAGAGAGATGGACAGGGAGCACAGGTCAGAGGATCCAGCCCTTTCCTGTCATGGCTGTCAGTCTGGGGACTAATTGGAGCATTTGACCTGATTTTCATGGTGGGTGTCTGCATATTGGGCTCTTTTACGTCCGGACAGCAGTGCTTCATCATGATGGATGACTGCCCTTGAAAAGATCTAAATTACACATTTCAGCCCCTTGGTGTAGCTTCTATGTATTTACTGTTGAGGTTAAGATTGCACCAACAAAACTGATTTCTCAGGTTTATAATGTCTTCCTTCAAAGAAAATAATAAAAAACGTGTGCGGCATCTTTATTTTCTTTGACGTTAGAATGCGTAAGAGGCCAGCATCTCAGAAAAACTACATTGGCGTGTGATACTTTACCCCCAAAGTTATGCCTTTGTCATAAATCTAACAAAATTCGCAATGGATGTTGCAATTAACCATGAGATTCTGTGGACTTGACGGTCATGACATTTATTTACAATGGTTTGTCACATATTGGTATTGTCAATGCAGTAAAAAATATTTAGCTTAGTGTGTCGACCGTATTCACACAGGGTATGAACCATTTACAGATAGCCTCACTTGTTTCAATCTCAAGTTCAACCAAGAGAGGCAGTATAGAGCAGTAGACACGGCTGAACTGCAGCAGCTTCAACACAGGCACACTGTAAAGAAAATTTAAATTCATAAGCTTTATGAAACCTGTTTACATATGAGATCTTTATTTTATCTGAGGTTGTCTCTTTTTCCACAGAGCCAAAAAAAAAAAAGATAGCCCATGATCAGACTTGTGCTCGTGCTCCCGCATTGGATTTTTAAGACGGCCAATCTTTTTTTTGGCCACGACCTGCTCCTCGTAAACATGAAAGTGCTCCTACCCCCTCTGACCGGGCGGGGTGGGGCCTGGGAGCTCCAAAAGCAGCACATTGTTCTGAGAAGAAGCTTGGCCAGACTTAGGCCAAAAAAAGAGAAACAATATTGTTGAGGTTTCTCTTTTCCCCCTGGCAGGCTTGGCTGGGTGACTTCAAAGAGATGTGCTCTCTCTCTCCATCTTCGAGTGAGAATGGAGAGATGGGGGGGCAGGGGGCCATGGTGGACCAACAATGGGCCAGTATCAATTGCTTTCCCCGTTCTTTCTTTTTTTTCCCCCTTTCGGGTGGAGTCGCAGCTCAAGGAATCTTTTTTTCTCCCCTTCAGTGCCTGAGCTCTGCCTGGGCCTCTGCTGCCCTGAATAGATCAAAGTGGAGGGGCCACCACTAAGAGCCTGAGACCCTGAAACCCATATAGGCGGGCTGGCGGGGCAGGGTTGGAGGGGAGCGGAGTATTGTATGTTGGGGGGATGGGTGGGTGCTGCTACTGCAGTGCAACAAGGGAGGTGCTGGTGGTGCTGGTGGTGCTGGTGGTGCTGGTGGTGTTCTCACCTGGAATGACGGGAGAGGCTCTGGAGCAGGAGGACGAGGCTTTGGCCCTCAGCAGAAGACCAACACAAACCATCTGAGGCACTCATCTGTTCACACACAAGGACACAAACACAAGGCATACAGAATGAGTTCACGGTTCCACATTACATTACAGTAGACTCAGCTGATGCTTTTATCCAAAGCGACTACTAAGAGACATTTTAAGTGCAGAGTATTGGTTACAGTCCTTGGAGCAATGTTGGGTTAGGTACCGTGCTCAAGGGCACCTCAGCCATTGAGTGAGATGGCAGGTAACGGTCAGATTCAAACCTGCAACCTTTGAAGCCCTTCTCCTTAACCACTAGGCCACAGCCTACACACAGGACTGTGGGCTATCAGAAGGCAAGGCACAATTCACACCAGCAACACATACATGATAGACTAGTATACTACCCTACAAAGGCAAAGTGCAGTAACTATCTCAGTATTAAAACTGAGGAAAATACCCACAAAGCCTAGGTATTAGGAGATATTTGGACCATAAGGCTTTATCACAAGGTAAATTAGGTGTTTAAGAAGACAAAGTGTAGACTGTAGCGTAACACTAAAGTGGCAATATGGTCGATCAGTGACATCAATGTTTAAATGTATGATCTATACTGTGCAGACAAGCAAAGAACACATTACATCAGCCATGCCATTCATACAAGCGGCAAACCCTAAAGAATGCTTTCAAACTGCCCTGGCGTCGTTTTATTTCCTGTGGTGATGTCACCCTGCTGACACATTGCCCTTAATAAAAAGGCTGTAGTTGTGTCTCAATAAAAAGAGATCTACTGTGTGAAATGAAATGTGGGTATGTCATGGTTAAGAGTTGAGTTATGTGCAGCTGAGGAACAAAACTGTAGCGTGTTGCATACAAACTTTTCTGTTTTGACCATTCATGTGAAAAAAGGCTCCCTTGGGCACAATTCCAGGTCGAATGTTTATATTTAAAAAAAAAAACTTAAAAAGTAGCTCCACTCTCCTTCAGAAGTAAGAAAGGCATACTCATCCCAAATTTAGTGTTTTAATGAAGCATTTGAGTGGGGTATTTTAAAAGCACAAGGCAAGCTGTAAAACTTAAATGTTCAAAATGTAATACATACAAATGTTCTTTTTTGAATACCTGTCACTGGACCAGTTATCAGATTTTAATGTATGCCAACAGAGAAAAAAACCTAGCAGCCAACAAAACATAGCATTTAGAAAAAAAGGCATTTTCTTCATCGTAAGGAGATAACGGGTGAGGCTCAGATTTTTGTTGTCTTTAAATTGATTGGCTACAACTTCCTCCTCCTCTCCACACCAAGCAGTTGATAAGTTTGGACAGACACCTTGTGCTGTCTTGTTGTTGTGGCTTCCAACCACTGCATTGGTGTTGTGACATTTGTGAACGATTCGATTATTTTGAACAGCTTCTACAAGTGAACGATTGGAACCTAGTCACAGTTGGGGGAGCCACTCTTTTCTGTTTTTTTCTTCCCCATGCGTTTTGAGCATGTGACCTTCACGTGAGTAACAGCCCCATAATGCACGCCACACCATCTGAGGCATGCTGTAATTGAAGTAAGGGTTAACGTTCGGCGAGAAGGTCGCTACCGTGGAATAGCAGCACGACAGAGAGAATCTTTAGACCCCGACACGGAGCAGAGTTTATTATAATTTTTCATGTCAAAAGATTGTTGCTGCGCAAAACAAAACAGTGCCGTTGTGGAACACCGCTAGGCAACAGGTAGCCTAGACAACAGGTGTTGTCTATCGCTTTAGTAGTGAAAAGTCTTGTTGCCATTGACAGCGGTCTGATATAGACCAACCCGTCCGTTATCTCAAATATCAGACGTGCGAACGCTGGGGAGCCCCATTGGAAATGAATGGAGCATTCGACCGATGACGTCACACCATATAATAAGGGTTAATTATACCATAGTTCTACTATACTATGACATAACACAGGGCCTGTAGTAATGCACTACGACTCTGTCATTGCCACTCTGGTAACATATGTAACGCCGTGTTTTAACGAGTTAATTTAGGAAAAAAACACAGGTGTCTGCCTCAGAGAGTAGCAGAAATTGTCTTTAGAAGGAGGACGATCAGTGAGTTGTTGTTTGGACAAAATGACCTAGAGGTGGAGTCAATAAGCCTATCTTCATAACACTGAATAAATAATTAAAAACTGTTCAAAAGAGGCAGTTTTTTTTTTAAAAACGGTTCTTGAAAGGAACAAGCCACTATGATCCGCATCCCGTCAAAGAGCCATAAATCCCATCTCACATCTACACTGCATCTCCACCTTCTGTAACCTCCCGTGACAAAGCTCCAGCAGCCTGCCCTGCCACTGCACACAAAGCCCAACACAGAAGTGCCCGTTGCTAAGCAACAGGGTTACATACCTAGGAAGGCACTTGTGCTGTGCTGGCTGCAGCTGCACTCGTCTCCTGAGATCAGACCTGAGATCGCACTCATCACCCCAAGTGCACACACAAACACACACACACACACCATAGATACTATGCCAGAGAGAGAGAGAGAGAGAGACATCACACTCATCACCCCGAGTGCCGTTGCACTACCACACTAGCATCTCTTTCTTTTCTCACACACACACACACACACACACACACACACACACACACACACACACACACACACACACACACACACACACACACACACACACACACACACACACACACACACACACACACACACACTACGAATACCATGGCAGGGACGACAGACCAGGGTTAGGGTGGGGTCTGACAACAGAGCAAGAGATTGCACTTCTCACCCCACATGCTGTTGTACCAACAAACTAATGTCCCTCAAGAGCACCATGGTCTGATCGTTAACGCCCTCCCACTGTACGCTGGCATCCACTTCATTACTGCTCTGCTGTATTCCCTCTTCACTGTAGCCTATGCAAGGTAGGTGTACACTATACACACGTCCACAGGCACACACAGACACAGAGACACAGAGACACAGACACAGACACAGACACAGACACAGACACAGACACAGACACAGACACACACACACACACACACACACACACACACACACACACACACACACACACACACACACACACACACACACACACACACACACACACACAGGAATTACAAACACCATGCCACACAGCCAGACGTTTCACACCATGCTACAGAATGATCCTGTGACCTCCTGTCTCTGTCTTCCTTTTTGTAATTGAGGGTGACAGAGAGGTGAGGAACGAAAAATCAGGAGGTCTCTTTAAGATACAGCACGCTGGATTAAGCTGGCTCGGACCAATGGTGAACCAGCATGCACACAGAAAAAGGGGGAAGAAAACTAGGCCACAGGTATGTTAATGAAAATGGTATGTGGAAGAACTATGTAAAAAAAAATCTTAAGACTGAATGCTAAACATACAACACAAGGCTCTGGGTATTCCTGAAACACACATCACTAGACAGGAAAACAGTTAATATTCAAGCTCTATTTGTATTCACATCAAAGGCAAGGCACACAGGAACAAGCCAAATCATTATAATTAGCTGTGGAGCTAACATGCCTGTTAGGACATTAGCACAAGTCTTAACAACAACAGTCCCTCATGGACGTCCTGGGAGATTCTCCTTCGCCTTTTTCCTGGCTGCTTTTTTGCTTTCATTAAATACCCTTTGCAGTGGTAAGTGTGTGACCTAGAATGCAGGGATGAGAGGGCGGAGAGATGAGAGGATGCGGAGAAGCGTGGACTCTGTCGGCGAGCGTGAGCAAGTCTTGCTGGGAGGGAGCAGCATACAGATTGATTGGACGAGCTCCAGTGAGCAAGCCGTGCCCTGCTAATCTCAGCTAGCGGCCCAGCGCTGAACCCAGAGACGGGAACGCTTTTGGTGAAGCATGGATGCTACCAGCCTGTGTTTTCAGAAGGGTCAGCAACCGAGTACACCCAAAGAGGTGACCCATCTCTTACAAACAACAGCAACACATAAAAGAGAACAGAGTATGAACAGACATATAAAACAGCATATAGTAGGCCCACACATTTCTAGTTAAGTCTATATTTGTGGTCTTGTGCCGAATGGCTTGCTATGGTACCCATGAACTGACTATTGTAGCTTGTTCACCCACTACAAGTGAATACAGGTCAGGGGATTGAAGCAGACATCTATGGCATCTTTTCACACTCTGATCACGAGGGCAACAAACTACACGGGCCAGGCCTTGAGGCACACACACTACACACACACTCTTTTTGGACTTTGGAAGCACTGCTGTGCTGTTTGAGCGTTACGTGTGCCGTATCTATTTCACATATTATGTCAGCAATTAGCCTGATCTTTGATTGGGCTGATGAAGAACACACACACACGGCAATTGTACAGAACTGTACAGAATGGGGTTGGGGGTGAGGGAGGGGTGGCTTCCAATTAATGAATACTAATTAAAGGGCCTTTGTTGACAGCCCATGCTTGGAGAGAAGACAAGTGCGTGCTATTTTCCATGGGCCCTAATTGAAAGCCTTTGTCAGGGCTCTCTCTCTCTCTCTCTCTCTCTCTCTCTCTCTCTCTCTCTCTCTCTCTCTGCCCTGATCCACTGAAGAGGCCCTACATGTTGCTCAGAATAAAAGCGAATGGAAAACATAATTTGATTTGCATGACAACACGGCTGATTTGCAGAGAGTGGGCCAACTGCCCCCTTTCAATGGCTCCTGAAAGGAGCATGCACGATGACGGACAGACAGGGGCAAGAACACACATTCACTGATGAGAGGAGAGAATCAGGTGCTGGGTTTAGTTCACCCAGGCTCACAACAGCAGAGTGCCTCCATTTAGTGATGCAGTGAATTACAGTACTATGTCATGGAAGGAACTCTTCAAAATTAGTTTTCCCCTATATGATTTTTTTTTTAAACTTCAGAGCCAGTTAATGCACATCAATTATAGGCAGAGCGATGTTTTTATGAGCAATGCTTTTACCCAAGCAAAGTATCCATCCATGTGTGATACACACTCACTGGCCACTTTATTAGGTACACCGTGCTAGTACAGGGTTGCACCCCTTTTGCCCTCAGAACTGCCTTAACTGCTACTAGACCAATACTCAGGTAGGCTGTGGCGTGGTTACAATTAGGGATGGGATATCGGTATCGGTGTATCGGTATCGGGTTCAGATATCAACATAATTCAGAGATCGGATCGGATCGGAATTTTCCCAAAGTATCGGAATTTTCCTGATAGCCAGGTGTAATGTTAATTTGAAATCATAACACTTGCATATTAGTTTTCAGGATGGGATTGTTCGTGTTTTACTCGTTACTTTTTACTTATTAATTGGTTACTTGTTCTTCTGACTTTCTTTTCTGACCAAATAGTCTACTTGGGCCTACCTCAAGTTGAAACCCATGCATATATGTGGTTTTGGTATAGGATCTGAGTAGTATCGGTATCGGCAGATATCCAAAATTAGGTATCGAGATCGGATCGGAAGTGAAAAAATGTGTATCGGTGCATCTTACAATGCTCAATTAGTACTAAAGTGTGCCAAGAAAATGTCCCCCACATCAGCCTGTCTGGCACTAACAACCATGCCACGATCAAAGTCACTTCAATCACCTTCCTTGCCAATTCTGATGCCCGTTTGAGCTGCAGAATATCTTCTTGACCATGGGTGCTTCTCAAAGTGAAGTGTTTTAGCCTTGCTAGTGCGAGTAACGGCCATTTTTCACAGGAGTATCCAATTATTACAGCTCAGAAATCTGTGGAAAATGGGCGTAACTCGCACTAGCAAGACTAGAATACTTCAATTTAAGAAATACCTCATGATACATAGGCCTACTTAAAAGCATTGAGTTGCAGCCATACGATTTGCTGAATAGAAATTTGCATCAATGGCCCTGCCGTGGCCTAACAGTAGGCAGAGAGGCTTTATGGGTTTTACGAGAGACAAAAGTCCGGGTGTTAATGTCCACTAAGTGGTGCCAACGGAGGAGCGCAGAGGCAGTTAGAATGAATGGGGTCCTATGGAGCTCAACCATAGATGCTGCCATTGCTTGGGAGAGAATTGTTATCATGTTTTCATTTTAATTTTCCCAAGGGCATGATAAATTATCCTTTCAATTAGTTTGATTTTTTAAACTCGCTTGATCTTTATAAAATACGCCTTTATTGCCAATATTACATCACGAGTGACTTAACACACTGCGTTTGGATTGGTCGACTGGCTGTTAGCAAAATGCTAGCGGAGGCTGACTCGTAAATGCCAAACTTGTAAGAAATCAGAAGGATATAACTCCCAGGTTATTGTACATTTGATTTACATCCAAATCGGTTTCTCAGAACCCACAGTAATATTGTCAGGTTTCAGCCAACAGCAAGCAAAATTGTATGTTAATAGCGCCAGCTTTATGGGCTGCGCTCACTTGACAGCGCTGCTCGGTGAACTGCAGGCACAGGTGTGATGGCGAGTTTGGACACTGTATGTAAACCCACTGTGCGGTAGTAGGGCACTGGGTTACTACGCTGGCGACACGGGTTCGATTCCGGCCCAGGTCATTTGCTGATTCTTCTCTGTCTACTAAAGTGGTGGGTGAGTGTACATGCTCATAAGGAGTGTCTAAACTCCTTACCCTAGTAGTCAATTCACCTGACAGTTATCCACCTGGTGAAATACATCACCATGTGTTTTGTTGTTCAAATGACCCATGTACTATAGAGGAGAGCACTTTAAAGACAATATGGACTTGATTTTTTTTTTTTGCTGGGTTTTACAGTATGTAAGATTAAGCCATCACTGTCTCCAGCACAGTATGTCCATGGCATATGGCCACGACACATTTCAGTTCCGATCTATTTTCTCAATATGACTTTTGTGTATGATAATATGTTATAGAAATATTGTTGTTGCTGTTTTGTTGTTGTTGTATGACTCTAGTTATTAAGTTTGTTTTGAATTTTTAGACCTTCCAAAGACTGCCACCATTTTCTTTCTGCCAGAGCCCAGAGAAGTCAAGATGTCTCTACTGTTCAGATGATGTATGTACTATTTCGATAATTATGATTTGCAAAACATCCAAAATTTGATCAGGAGGTCACCTCAACATTTTTTCATTTACACATTCGTTACATTTACACAAGAGTCACCAAGCCATTTCCCCGTTTCACCATTCTTTATAACTTCTGACCAGGGCTTGACGTTGGCACCTGCCAACCGGCCAAAAAGGGTTAAAACTTGGCCTTGGCTAATAACAATTTTAGTCTCACTAGCCACTTTGGCAGGTCACATATTTTTGGGTATGACATATCTCAATAGCATAGACAATATATCCTGTGTTTGCACCTTGTGTTACATTTAGGTTCAAGAAAGATCATTCAGATTCTATTTGTCTGATATACTGTAGGTAGTTTCATTGAACACACAATGTTCATAGCACTGATCGTCAAAACTGTGGCTAGCAGAAATGTTGAATGGCTAGTGACTCTGGAAAACCACTAAGCCACTGTGGCCGGAGAGCAAAAAGGGAGCAAAAAGTTATTGTCAAGCCCTGCTTCTGACACATCTCCAGAGTGAGTGGGTGAGTTTGGCAGTGGGGGTAAAGCCCATGTATAAAACAAGAGGAGGACTGCTGGGTGGGGGGTTGGCTTGACTTGGCTTGGTGTGTAGTAAGCTGATGAGGAAGGTATATGTATGGATGGATGGATGGATGTGTCACATCCTGGACTGGCGGCTGTGCGGCCCTAATGAAGAGGTGAGAGGCTCGGCTGGTGACTCAGCTCTGGCTGGCTGGCTGGATCGCCATGTTCAAGGGGGAGCAGCTGTGAGTTTGGGGACAGCTCTGCATAAAATGCTGCTGTAGTAGCTCCACCGACCCTCCTCCCACCACCAACCCCCCAAAACCCTGCACAGAGGGAGGCCGTGGGTCTCTTCCCCTGGGGGCCTCTGGATGGGGAACTATGCAGGCAGGCTGAGGCTGTGGTGGAGGAGGAGGAGGAAAGGGAGACTTACGGTGGTGTCCCTGGACTTGGCCCGTACCCAGTTAATGAGGCCAGGCGTGAGACTGGCTCCCAGGAGGGAAGGCAGCCAGCAAGCTAGCTAGTGCTGCTGTGCTGCTGCCCGTGTATGTATGTAGCTGCCAAAAGCCTGGCCTTCTCTCCTGGCCCCTACATTATTCATAAGCATCGCTGCTGCTGCTGCTGCTGCTGCTGCTGCTGCTGCTGCTGCTGCTGCTGCTGCTGCTGCTGCTGCTGCTGCTGCACATGCTGCCACTGGCCTGGATGGCTGACTATGTCCTGGGAGCGTCTTACAGCCCCCCCCCCCTTCCTTCTCTCTCTCTCTCTGGTATACACATACAACAGTCAGGAGAAGGGAGGAGGGCTCGGAAATGTGGATGTTCACAGAGGGGGTAGGACACAGCCTGGATCCTGAACCATTTAAATATAGGGACGTTTTTTTTCTGGAATGGGGGGGTGTGTGGATTTGAAATTCAATATTTCCAAGGGGTGTGTGAAAGGCAGACAGTACAGGATAAAGGGATATGAATGCATATGAATTTCTCAACTCAAATCTGCAAGAGACCCCCACAAGGTCTCCACAAGGATAATTTAAACTTTTCTTATCACATTGCTTGGGTCCTCTGCTGAATGGGAGCGGGGTGCATATTTGAGGAACCGTGGCCGTTTTCATCCCATTCCCTTTCATGAGAACAGTAAAATAAAAACATTACATTAGCAGGTGTCCCTTCGAAGGTCAGTAACCTCAGTCTCTCAAGCTCACCCTTCACAGTTTAAACACTCAATGGCCTAAACTCAAGTGTCCACCACCGTGTGAATAACACTGCCTAAAAAACAGAGTTAACACTTAAACTATTCCCACTAACCCATCAATAGCGTCCCCTGGTCTAATTAGGAGAGGGATGACTCACCATGAGTCAATAGCTTCAGTGTGTCTGTGTGACATACACACACACGCACGCAGGCACACACACTGAAATTCCCCTTCGGGACCTTTTCCTCTTGAACTTTGTATGCATTTGCTCATAGCCCCAGTAATGAATTTCCTCTGTGAGTCTAGACCAGGAAATAGAGATGGAGGTCAGGGTACTGATTAAACACGCACGCACGCACGCACGCACGCACGCACGCACGCACGCACGCACGCACGCACGCACGCACGCACGCACGCACGCACGCACGCACTCACTCACTCACTCACTCACTCACTCACTCACTCACTCACTCACTCACTCACTCACTCACTCACTCACTCACTCACTCACTCACTCACTCACTCACTCACTCACTCACTCACTCACTCACTCACTCACTCACTCACTCACTCACTCACTCACTCACTCACTCACATTTGTAGGGATCTGTCTGTTTGTCAGGGTACTGATTAAGCGCATACACACACGGGCATACAGGCACATTATTGGGCTCTGAGTGTTTAGCTGCGGCCAGCCAGGCAGCCAGCCACCCCCCGACTGGATTCACAGGCAAACAATGAGGCGATGGCCGCCCGGCCGACATCTCCATCCGCATCCGCTAGATGTAGCCCTGCAGATCGATAGGCCAACATCCATCAATCTCCCTTCTCTTACAGCAGATATCACTTTTTGATTGCACACCTCCCTCCCGCCCCCTCTCTCCCTCCCTCCCTTCACTCTCCCCTCACTCGCTCAAAAGTACTGACAAGCAGACAGAATAGAACAGCCACTGGCTACAACATGAGGAATGGACAGGCCTGTGAGTGAGTGCTGGTCTGGGCAAAACAACAAAACACAGCACAGAATGGCAAGCCTTCACAGCCACATGGAAAGAAATGTATGCAAACAATTTCACAACCTATTCATTAGCTATGGACACTTTTTGTTTATCTGAACAGATAAAGACAAGGTTTTAAATTATTGCCTAATCCCAAAGTAGCACACACTAACAATACATGAGAAAAATTTAGCACATTTGAATAGTAACTATTTTGCGCAGGTGGCAGGTTACAAATGTATGTCTTTTGGGATCAGACTGTTTGTTTTTCAATTACAAACTGTCTTGGCGTGTGTAATAGGAAATTGACACTACTGAAGCATAATAGTTGCTGCATGACCTCACCGAGAGAGAGAGAGAGAGAGAGAGAGAGAGAGAGAGAGAGAGAGAGAGAGAGAGAGAGAGAGAGAGAGAGAGACAGAGAGAGAGAGAGAGAGAGAGAGAGAGAGAGAGAGAGAGGGAGGGAGGGAGGGAGAGATAAAGAGTTGAGTGTGTGCATGTGGATGATTGTGAGAGCGAGCATGGGTAGTGTATGGGGGTGGGAGGTCTGCTCTGCTAGGAAGGATAAATAAATCCTTGGGTCTGTTCTCTCAGGGGACCACCAGTGAACCTCTAGCCGGTAAATTGTTAATAGGATTTGATTGAGAGTGCGAAAAGCACTGGCAAAGGAACCTTCCTGATGAGACATTAGCCCTGGGCTTCTTTTCAAATATTAACATTAGCACAGGTGCGAGAGCCCTGTTTATGGCCATGGTTCAACTTCACACACACACACACACACACACACACACACACACACACACACACACACACACACACACACACACACACACACACACACACACACACACACACACACACGCGCACACACACGCGCACACACACACACACACACACACACGCACACGCACACCGTGGCCATGGTTCACAAACACAGTGGGCAGCACCAGGGGCTTTAGCTCAATAGTAGGCCTCTTACTAACACTACAGTAGGCGTGTTGCTGTACACGGCAGAGACACCCGTGCATGATTTCCTGGGGGAAGATAAATACATTAAAAATGCAAAAATTGTTTAATTCATACTGTATATAAATTAATCATGGTGGTCATGGGTGAGCAGTTAGGACATCAGGCTCGTGCCCCAAGGGTTGCTGGTTTGATTCCCGTCACCGTACTGGTGAGGCATAAAAGCAATTTCATTGTGTGTACTTCGGAGTGTTATGTCACAATGACAATGGGAGTTTCTCAATGGGTCTTAGAAGCTGTTTACACGTATATCAATATTTTTGAAAACACATTGGTTTTGGCCTTTCGTATACACTTCGTCAATGGAGTTTTAGAAGGTGCATTTCCAAACCAAAAAACATAAAAATATCCCATTTAGGGGGCTAAAACGCACATGTCACAATGGAGGTTTTTTCTTATCCACATGTCGTGTTAACACGTAAAGGGATAAAAAAATATCTGCATACATGTAACCAGCACTTAATTTTTTTTCACAAAAAGGAGAGGCAAAAATAGCCTCTTTGGCAGAGATCAGCAGTAAGCTGGGAAGGAGCACAACACCAACGCATTTAAGTTCTGAATGATATTTGCCTGCGAGGCTACATTCAATTTACAGTACAACAGCTTTCATACAATCACAATCAAGGAACTTAGAAATCAGTTTTAGAATAATATGATTAATTACATAATGTGAAAATTTCAAACAATTCCCAGAGCTTTGGGATGGGTGAGTGAGCACAGTGGCAAGAGGTCTCGATGACAGTTCTCTGTGACTCTCAAACAGCATATACAAAGGAGTCACAGTGTCATTTAGGAGTTTTATTCGCATAGATATACCGAAAAGTATAAAAATGGTTTTGCTTTTAAGAAAGTACAAAACTAAAGTCTCTTCTGCTCAAAACAGATGAGCTGGGTTTGGTACAGGATGGACGGAGGGAGCATAGCAGGGCTCTGACTGTGAGTGGGCTAATGCAGTGATGGCACCCAGCCAAGACAGGATTTGGGAGACGGCAGCGGTCCTGGACGAGATGAGCTGGTTCTGCCCACTTGTGCTTGTAACAAGATCAACCTGCAGCCAAATCAATGGCCCTCTGGCTAGCCAGAGCTGCCCAATGCACAAATAAAAAGAAAAACAAACTTCTGGCCCAAAACAAGTTGAATCAGCCTCTCAACACATTCATAGACGGCATATAAGAACCATCCGTCACATCACTCACAAAGATGCTGCCTTCATGGAGCCAAGAGAGGCACTACAGTACATCTGAATTCATTTTTGCTAATAAATAGTGTGTAGTTAAGTTGTCCACACTTCGTTTTGAACTAACAGGACCTGTTGTACCGATAAAGAAGCATGGGATTTTTTTTAAATGAGTGGTCTAAAATGGATGTTCTGTCAGGACCATTACAGTCAACAAACACAAGACAAGAAATTGTCAATGCAATTTCTTTATTGAATAGCTATGAATTAGATTTGGCGGTGTGGCTCACATGAATTGTCTGGTGCTAAACATCTAAACAATGGGCTGGCTCAGGATCAATCCTCCCCGAACGCTCTGCAAGACATTTTGAAGTAATTTTCATTTCTGTTTTTTTCTTGAAGTAGTGAATAAGCACTGATGACAGGTAAATACATTAATTCTTCTTTTCATGACACTGCTTATGACCTATGTGTCTAGAGGAAGCACCCCACTCCCCCTCCTCCTCTCAATCTCACCACCCACACGGCGTCAACCATCTCCGCTTTACCCCTTAGCCGAGGCAGTGACCACAATCCCAGTGCAAGAGTCTTTCAAACATGCTGAAATGCACTGTAGTAGCTAGCAAACACACTGCAGCCTCTGCTCAATCTGCTAGAAATTGGACATGGTTTTGTCCATAACATTTGTCCTTGAGGAGCAGCAGTGGGTTCGTAACTTTTGTTGAGAGAGAGAGAGAGAGAGAGAGAGAGAGAGAGAAGACACGGAAGGGAGGTAGGAGATGGAAAGGGAGAAGGGTGGAGATATAGGAGAGAGGGTGAGAGAGAGAGATACACAGAGAGAAAGAGGAGATAGAGAGACAGACAGACAGACAGCGAGAGAGAGAGAGGGAGAGAGAGAGAGAGAGAGATAGACAGAGACAGAGAGAGAGAGAGAGAGGGGAGAGAGAGAGACGGGGGAGAAATGAGGAAAAAAAGACGAGGGGCCTGAAGCAGCCTTGCCCTCTCTCTCTCGTCCCTGAATCCCACCATCCCTTCACCAGTGTGCACAGCGCACACACTTGCTCTTTCACACCCTCTGGCTATCTGCTATTGGAGACGCAGAAAGCTCGCACCTATGTCATCTGACAACACAGTGTTGTAACGAGGGAGGGGATCTGATGGTCTGCCTATTCTGGAAACTCAAACAGCACGGCCGGCTTAGACTCTGGAAAACACATTCCTCTGAAAATATGCCCATGGATCGGACCAGCGCGTGCGCATTGCGCGGACACACACATACGCACGCGCACACAGACTGCTACTGTAGCCACTGAAAGCGCTCATTGTTCTCGCCTGGCTGGGCATTTAAAATAAATTGAACACCCAGCCCTTTCAAACCCCTTGAAAATGTAACTTACACTCATTTGAAACCTTTTGATCATGCCTAAGTATACACTCCCTGAAAAGAAGCGTTTCACACAGCATATCCTGTACTTCATGAAACGTGGAATACATCAGTCTGGCTGTGCAGCACTCAGGGTGGAGTTTGTGTCTATGGAGCCACCCTTTAATACGAACTTGGTTAGAATAGCTACCTTGATGTACCACAAGACTGAGGATGTCAGTGAATTTTGTGCAGTGTGAGGGGAAAACATTCACTGGCTGGTATGTTTTGCCGTTGTCAATACTAGTGTTAAGTGAAATACCCAGAATTGCTTAATTTTTTTTGACAATGTTAGCCCAGGTATAACATAAAATATGCAATACAGTATGTTCTTAGCTCCAGGCAAGAAGTGAGAGTTACTGGTAGTAGCAAACATTCTATGAATGTAAGGAGTTCACTTACAACACACAACTACTACATAACAACACCTTATTTCAGGGATGTAAGTAAAATGTGTCAGGCATTCAGTGAAATTGTAATGCCATCAAAAACTCGGCCATCAAGAGCAATAAGAGCAAGAAAGAGAATAGCAGCAAGAAAAGGTTTGCTGCATTAGAAAATAGTGACCGTGTAGCGCTTTCTACATCCGAGACCGGTGTGATGATCTAAAATACACCGGTATGTGAAAATGATGCTGTGATGATACAGTACAGATCAGAACTGAAAGATTTGAACAATTCTGACATTGGAACATGCCCGTTATGCTATGTTACATTACGGTACATTTATGCTATACATATGATATCAGTTGCAGCAATGGAATTAAGTATAGCTTAAGAGGTAGGGAAGGGAGCGAGCTATAGACATAATGGACTGGATCGACAGATTGAGCGGTCTATTGCTGATGCTGCAATTGGTGTGATGCAGCAGGGTAGCTTCCATTTCATTAAATTAATCAATACAGAAATGTATAACAAGCAGACAAATAACTGCAACTTATAAATCTACAACCTACCACCTAACTTGTGGAGTTATCCTCATCATAATTAGCATTTACCCCATCCAGCTCCATCACTTCACATTTTTAGCAGGCCCCATTTAGTCTTCATATAGTCAATTTTAATACAAAATCAGGCTAACTCTTGATTGGCAATGTCCTCAGTTTCTCATTGTGTTTTAATGTCCAATCGTGCTATGATTGATGAGGGGAATTTACAAGGGAATTTATTTAATGAATTCATTCATGAATTAATTTCAATCACAATCACTGTTGACTTAAGGAAAATAAGATCTGTGAATATTACGATGATGTATTAATCTGCAGTGACATCTTAGAAAATTAACAACCAGTTTTAATAGATTTCATTTTGAAGCAAGGTCAAATGCCATGTGCACAGTGCCTGGTGTGGCATAGGCATGAAACTCCTGAAAGCTGGGAGAGCTGGGAAAGCTGACAGGGAGGCAAAGGGGTCAGTTGCCCCCGCCCAGTCAAAGGAGAGGGGGCAGGGGGCCAGAATTGGGTCCTTAGTAAAACTCAAACTCAAATTGACAGGGGGGCAAAATCAAAAAATGACTCGGCCTGAGTTCAACATCCCTAGCTTAATATGTGTGCATTACTGAATGCATACATGCGAATACACTGTACACATTCACAACATGACCCGTGTCAATGGTAGTTTGTGACTGGAGCGAAAACATTCGTAGATCCAAAAGGGGGTCCCAGCAGAAAGAAGTTTGGGAACCACTGGCTTACAGTATGTGGAGAGAGCACACGTTCTTACCAGGCGTTTGATGACCCGTAGCAGGAGCCTCTGCTCCCGGGGTTGGGGGTGTGCTTGCAGTGCCTGCTCCAGAGAGAGCAGGTCCTCAGGGAAGAGGCAGTCGGGGCCCTGTCCGCCGTACATCTGGGCCAGCAGGGACAAACACTGGCTGGCCTCGTCGTACACCTCAGGGTCTGTGCTCACCAGCTGCGAACAGACAAGAAAACCCACCTACACGTTAACAAAGCTCTCCCCTCTCTCTCTCTCTCCACCTACTCACTATTATAATGTGTATGTATATACATAAACTCAACCTGAAGCTGTGTTCCTGCTTCAGCTAACTTTCTAGTCCAGTTTCATCAGAAAGTATTATCTAGTTATGAAACGGCATTGAAATGTGTTGAACATTGCCCGCTACAGTGCATGCATTCTGCACTTCCTATAACAGCACGTAGCTTGTCTGGCGAAACTAATCTTTTTAAATGCAGAATTGTTGAAAGAATTTATTTTTAAAAAGAGAAATAACATTGGATACATATTAAATGCATCTCTTGTTTAATGTTGTTGATTGCATCAGGAAGGCAAAAAAGATCTTGGCTGATCCTAGTCACCCCAACCATGAACTGTTTACTATATTACCATCTGGGAAACGGTACAGAAGCCTGAAGTCTCACACCACCAGACTCCAAAGTTTCTTCCACCAAGCAGTTAGATTACTGAATTCATGCTGAAGACAACAAGGCACTTTCTTCTACCCCCCCCCCCCTTTTTTTTTTTAAAAAAAAAATCTTTTTGAGGACACAAGAAAAACACAACAATTTTTACTCTTTATAGGCTTCAAACCTATAATAAGACGTAATAAACTAATCTTGAATCTTGAATCTTGAATCTTGATTGGATTTGGGGACACAGGATTGTAATCAAGTGAGTCCGGGGAGTGAGTTATTCAGTCGAGTTTATCCAAGTCTGAATCACAGGACAAGGTCTGAGAAGAGAAGAGGTCTATAGTCTATTGGCAAGACCAGCTGCCGGTACCAAAGAATGTACAGGCAAGTAGGCTTACCTGCACTTCTGTAAGAAATGTGTTGTATGTCCAGACACAGTTTGTGCAGCCATTTTAGGGCTAACAGAAGTTGATTCTTAGTCTTCTGCAATAAATTGTTTAGGTAGGCAGGCACACATGAAACTCATCCCCACAACGTTATGCCATGAATAGCTTAATTCTGCACAAGCATGAATCACATGTGCCGTCCCAAAAAATGCCACCACCTGTGGAATGGTGATGCCCATGGAACAGTACTTCTGGACCTCAACATTGTCAAGTCAAGTCTTTCCGGGCATGAAAACCTTTGCGTTCTTTGTTGGTACCAACCACCTGTTCACTATTGAACTAAGGATGACTTCAACAATATGCTTCAATGAGAAATGTAAGCTGTGGCGTGAAGTTCTGCTAGGAAGACAAGACGCTACCTCACTTTCATCTTATTTGTCAATCGAGTCTTCTATGGTAGAAATGTAAGCCTGTGACGTTAAGTTCTGCTAGGAAGACGAGACGGTGACTCACACTCATCACTGCCCTTAATTATCCAATCATAGCTCCCGGATGGAGAATCCCACGTCACTCGCTTATCCTCAGCTTTACGGCCAATAGAATGTCTACGCCTTGGTTTTAAAAGTCTTTGTCTGTTTCCGCTCTTTGCTACTCAGAGTAAGCAGACGCCGACGCCCCACCTCCATCCCCTTCAACCTCCATCTCCTTCAACCTCCATTTCCTGGACCCCTTCTCCTTCAACCTCCGTCTCCTTGGACCCCATCTCCTTCAACCTCCATCTCCTTGGACCCCGTCTCCTTCAACCTTCGTCTCCTAGGACCGCATCTCCTGCAACCTTCGTCTCCTTGGATCCCATCTCTTTCAACCTACGTCTCCCGATGTCCTGGTTCCCTGGTCCGCTTCAGCCTTATCCCTATGAGCCATCGTCACCAGTTGGTCCCTGTCCTGTAATGGGGGTAGGCTTCGCCCCTGCCTCATCATCGGTAGGATATGAGCCCCCCGTTTTACAAATTATATTCTGCAGGTCGGGGACCTGCGCCAAAGAGAAATGTTGCCTCCCTGAGTATTAATAAATACATTTCATTTCATTTTGTCTATTGAGTCTTCTATGGTAGAACTTACCTTCCAACCTCAATATCATATGTTGACAAGTGTGTTAAACATGTATTCAACCAGGACATGCACCAGATGTCTAAAAGGCCATCTATTTTAAGAAATTGGGATAATGAATAAGGTAAAAAGCTACCAATTTCATATGTCATGTCCAAAAACTAGAGATATGTAGGTATAAGGAAATCACAACTAGTATTTGCCCCTCCAGACTGTACCGGTATTCTTTATTTAGGGTGCTTGGCTCAAGTATCACAAGGGTGCCTCATGCCCCAGGATAGAGGGCCATCTTGAGGCAGAGAGGGAGAGAGCCTTTCACTTTTCCAAAAGCACCCAACCCCTTTCCCAATCCAATGCCACAACAAAACAAAAAACACCAACCCTCCGCTGCCCTTGAGGATTTTCCATCTCAATTGTCCATTCTGCCCCCAGAAAAGCCAGTGGGTGTGAGCCCTGGGATTTCAGGCCCAGGACCCTCTTTTCAGCGCTGATTCGTTGCTGCCCCCTTCTCCTCCCTAACACAACACCCTAATCCCATGGAGGCCCCAAGGGGCCAGTGGGCAAAAGGGCTCCTGTCCTTTTGTGTCTCCCGCCACCCTTCTCCCCAATGGGTGGAATGCTTAGAGCGCACACAATGTGCCCCCTTAAGGGTGGGGACAGCACTCCTCCTCCCTCACCTCCCCCGCCCCAAGAAAGGGCTCCCTCGCCCCGCCACCCCTGGGCTTTGCCGGTGGGCCCTCTGTTGTTCACATGCCACCACAGAGTCACTGCAGACAAGAGCTAACACCTGCTTAGCCCCGCTAATACAACACCCCTGTTTATTTAGCACCGCTTGTAGATGCGCAAGTGGGAGGGGCTTGGGAGAAAGGCAAAGGCGCAAGAATCAAATAGGAGGGAGTGACATTTCTGAAAAGGCAAGTGATGGAATCAAGGAGATTAGGGGGTCCCCCCTTCACTCGTCGCGTTGCTGCCCACCATGTCAGGATGAAAGGCTGATAGAATTCAGGAGAAAAAGCTGTAACTCAATGACTGCCAATGCTTGTACTCGTAAAAAACAGTGTTTCAAAGTCTTCCACTGTCCACTTGCACTGTCTCCCCAAAGATGACCTTAAACACTATAACTATCCTGAACACAAAATTACACTCAGTCTCCTGAATACACACACACACATACACAAACACACATACTGCATTCATAACACAACTCACAAGTGCGCAACAGAGAAGAGCTGAGGGCAACGGTCCTCCTGTCGTCTCACAGACACAGTCTGCTCTAACGGTGCTAACCCAACCCATACAGCCATCAGAGACACTGGTACTCACATACTGTACGTACAGACATAAACACACAATGGAAAGGGGCCCAGGGGGATGTTGTCTGCTTCTGTGCTCTTCAGTGCAGAAGCCTCGTGACAATGTCCTGCCTGCCATGCTGTCTCTGTCACGGCTCCAGAGAGACATCCGAGAGATGCACCAGCCAGCATTCCCACTCTCATGAGTTTGAATGTGTACACAAACACAAACACAAACACAGACAAACAGCCTGTGGAGCTGTTCAGCAGTCTGCAAAAGAGAGAAGCCGGATGGGGAAAAACTGCCTGGAATCAGGCTCGAAGGCAAACAACGTCCCATGAGCCGTTGGAATGAAGTGGTGCCGCATCTCAGATGAATCACGGCTTCCCTTCTGCCGGCAGGCCGCGCCGTGACCTGAGCGTGGCAAGCGAGAGCTCGGGTGGGTGGCGGAGCCAGTCCCCCTGTCGATGGGCACAGCTTGGCGAGGTGGCGAGGGCAAGGGACCCAGCCTGTTGGAAGTGCCGTGGCAGTGTGGGCAGAGAGCATGTGGCTCGAGGGCGAGTCGGAGCGGTGGTGGTTGAGTGAGCGGGGTCCCTCGGGCACAGCAACAGGGCATGCAGCATGCAAGGAACTCGCTCCCACTGGGGGGGCTGATCTCCACCACCATCTGTGTCTCGGTCCACTTGCTCTCAGTGTTGCTTATCCATGCATGTAAATGCAGCATGTGAACATTGGAGAGAGAGTTGGGAACAGGTGTATGACAGTGTGATGATTATGTATTTGCAAATAGTTCATTGTATTTTCATGTGTGTATTTGGGATAGTGTCTCAGGATGTGTAAAAGTAAAAATCAGTATAAGAGTTTGTCCATTTGCTTGTGGTGTTGCTTATCCATCAGCTGAGAATTGGGCTAATTGGGCTTGTGTAGTTTGAGGCCGTCTTAAGTGTGGTCATGTGTGCTTATTGTGTGTATGTGTTGGATGGCATGTTTGTGCTCATTTGTATACAGTATATGATCATTTGTTGTGAATCATATAAACTAGTGCAGAGCCCGTTGGGCCCAGTTTCGTTCTGGTTTTAACAAAACTGCTGTGTTTGGTATTGTGACGTGGCGCAAAAGAGGTAAGGTTCCTGCCAGCGTCTTCAATGTTGGGTTTACTGCTGATTCCATGAAAATGTTCATATCTTCCCTATTTTTGTCCAAACAGCGTGAAACTTTGCGCTGCAATCCGCTGTACCACTTCCAAGTCACCATTCACGTTTGAGATGTTTTGGTGCTGTGCTGTGGGAGTTACACAGGCCACAGATAGAACTTTCTTGAATTATTAGATAGATGTGAATGTGACAGTATGAATGAGAATGCAAAGATATGCTTTGGTAAGTAATACTGTCTGTCATGTGTTGTGTTCAAGTGCGTATGTGAAAGAAAGAGAGAGACGCAGGAATTTGTGTGCGTGTGTGTGTGGGTGTGTTTGTGTGTGTGTGTATGTGTGCGTGCTGCACGCTCACACACGTGCACATGTGCAGGGTGAATAGAACTCTAAAGTGAGCACAAGGTCAATGTGGAAAGTTCTAGAACTTCTGCTGGGGCAAAGACTTGCCAGTCAGCAGTTTCAATGCGCTGCTGTCCACTGACCACAGCCCCAGTAAAAGCCAGCAGCACAGGCTAGACTCTAGGCTCTCTGGCCCCCAAACCGACCTAGACATATAGCTTCATCTCCGTCTGTACACAGGGAAACCCACAGGGCAGGACAAAGGGGTCAGTTGTCCTAGGCCCAGGGAGAGGAGGGGTCCAGAATTGTGTCCTCATTACATTGCATGAATTGGGTGAGGGTTTCCTTCAGATGACTTTGTCCCGGACCCGGGCAAAGCTGTCAGCGGCCCTGTCTGTACACACCGGAGCACTTGCAAACAACAAGCATCCACTAACATTCGCTCTCTCTCGCCCATACAAAATTCATCCCCCATCTATTATTGACGGTGAAAATCCGATGAATTTATTCCACTGTATCTTGCAGCAATTTAAGCCGTCTGCATTGAGTGGATAAAAGACAATCTTCATTCCTAAATTATGAATGCTCCAATGTTTAGATTGATCATTTCAAGATGAGTTTTCACAATTCACCATCGGGCTGCGATAAATTGCTTTTTTTTGGCTGAATAAATAAATAGAAAAGCAGAAAATGGAATGCGGCCCAAAAAAGCTTTTGGAAAGGAAAAAAAGGTGAAGTTATTCTGTCTTTTGCCAGCGCATGGAAAGTGAATCAGCATAGCACTCATTATTTTATGGCCCTATATCGAATTAGACCCGTGTCAAGAAAGCAGCCACTCGATCGATATGGCCGGGCCCCTGTCAAATGTGTTAAATACTTGAGTCATAGCAGTGCAGTGGCATAAAAATGAAATGAAAGCATAAATGATCCAGCTTGTGCTAATATAACATGTAGTCAGCACTGCTCAATTTGTTGTCTCTGATCGTGCCTACTGGCAGGTCATGGCTGTGTGTGTACAAACACCGAAATAATCACACTTCATTGCTCGATACAGTATTGACAGACACCTACCGGTATTGATTTTTTATGGTGCAGGTTCACGGTGTCAACTGATACAATCTATTAATGAATGTAAGGTTCAGCAAGCAAAACCTAAGCTGTGTGGTCCTTAATGATGTGGACAGTAAATGTTACATTACTGTACTTTTCAACAACAACAACAAAAAAATCACATCAGTGGATTTTATCCATGAAGTTGATGTTAATCTCTAGCTATAAGGCAGTATAAGAAAATATCACCCATATCACACAATTTGTAGTAAAGTATGAAGAATGAGGACCAGCCGTAGCTCAATCGGCTGGGCACTGCACTGCTATATAGGCAACCCAGGTTCGATTCTGGCCTGAGGTCATTTGCCAAACCGTCCCCATCTCTCTCCCCATTCATTTCCTTTTGCCTCTCTCACTGTCCTGTCACAAATAAGGGTAACCCCCCCCACACACACACACACACACACACACCTATATAAAAAAGTATGCCCGGATGTCCTACTACAGGTGACACAGCTAAGGAACGCATGCACGCATGAACGCACACACACGTAACACCAAAATAAAAAGCTGTCACCATTTGAATGAGCAGACTGTTCAGGTCCGTTAGTGGCTTGTTGATGAGAAGAAGCTCCTCAGCTGCCTGCGTCTCGTCAGAATGTTCTGGTGTCTGACCCTGGAAGAGAGAGAGACACACACACACAATGAGTTAAGGCCCATTCATACACTGCATGAGAGATGAATAATCTAAAAATCACAACATTCCAAAGGATACTGGAGAACATTCCATGAACATTTCTTTCACCATACCACTTGAACTTTACTCTTTACACCTTACATACAGCATCTACACTACTTTATAATACATGTATGACCACTGATTGTACTTCTGAAGCTCTGTGTATGTGTGTATGTGTGTGTGTGTGTGTGTGTGTGTGTGTGTGTGTGTGTGTGTGTGTGTGTGTGTGTGTGTGTGTGTGTGTGTGTGTGTATTTATTGTACATGTCTGTATCAGTATGTTAGTGTTTTACTGCCCGCCCACTGCAAGGAATGCAAATTCAAGTATCAGTATGTTTGCTTTCTTTAGTGTGTGTGTGCGTGCGTGTGTGTGTGATTACTGTCAAATGTCAATAAAGTACACTTGACTTGACTTGAAATTATATTTGCCTGTGTGTCGCTGTTGACTATTTCAGTTGTATATTTCATTGGGTCAGAGGTGGGCTGTGAACATTTGCGAAAATTTGAAGTGGGCCTCAAGTTGGAAAAGGTGGGGAACCCCTGGTGTAGATTGGTAGACATTGGTAGACATGATAAATACGGATGGAAGCATGACGGTATTGATGGTTAAAATACATGAACAGACTTGCATGCGTTATTGACATAGCGTATGGATTAGGCTTCAGTCTAGTCTGACCAAGCAGCAGCGATTTCAGACGTTTCAGAGAGTAGTCTTGACCCATGTGTAAAAAAATGTCTCCGTATGTTAGCCGTATGTAGGCTACTAGTTGAGGCAACAGTCAATTAGACCACTTTCCTATGAAACTGCCATCTTGACCATTTGTCGCACGGGTCAGAATCGGACCACAGTCTGATGAAATATAGACAAGGATATGATATGCTGGATACAAAATCTGCCTACTATATACAGTATATCCCCCTTGTAAGACCTTTTGGATCCTCTGGTCTATCACTGGTTCATAATGTCCATTATTGGACATTTGCATTTGGTGTTTGACATAAATCTGACCACCGTTTAAATGCGAAATTTCTTTTTTCCCTGAATTTAGTGCCGCCCCTAGTGGTCAGTCATGGAATAGTCCTTAAAGATCTAATCAGTTTCCCAGACTATGGGTGCTCCGTATTTGGCAAAGTATGAAAATGTTTTGCTTTTTAAGCACAAAGAAAAAAAAACAAGAAAGGTAGAGATAGAGATAGAGAGAGAGAGAGAGAGAAAGAGCAAGAGAGAATGCACATATTAACAGGAAGTACTCAACCATCCCGACGCCCCTGCCCCTGCCCCTGCATGGTGTTTTAAATCGTGCTGGCAGTTTTCCTCGGTTTCTTTACCAGCGGACCTGCACCCATCTTGCTGTCACTCTACGCACAAACACAGTCAGCCAGCAGCAGCAGCAGCAGCAGCAAAAAAAAAACCCAACAAAAAACACAACAGCGACCAACTTAATTATGCCTTTATTAAAATGCCCTGCCTGACAGGAAAAAAACACTTTGTGAAGGGCCATGTTATTGAGCAGATTTGCCACTCTTTAAGTAGACAAAAATAGATTCAGTTTGAGAATAAAATACAGAAAACAAAAAATACAAAACAGGCAATAAAAAAACAAAAAAGCATTAAAAGGAGAAAACACGTTGAGATATTTTTCCCAACTTTCTGTTTACCCGACACTTCAACTCTGTCTTGCTAAACTGCCTGTGACACCCTTCGTCTGGAGTATGAGTTCATCCTCCCCAACCCTCTCCTCCTCCTCCTCCTCCTCCTCCTCCTCCTCCACTCCCCTCATCCACCTCCTCCTGCTCCTCCTCCTCTTCCTTCACAGGGAGTTTCCAGCCCCCTCACCTCTCTCTCTCTCTCTCTCTCTCTCTCTCTCTCTCTCTCTCTCTCTCTCTCTCTCTCTCTCTCTCTCTCTCTCTCTCTCTCTCTCTCTTCCCTCTCCACTCCTCCTCCCTCCCTAGACGACAACGAGTCACTGCCTGCCTGCTGAAACTTCATGGAGATTGACTGGCTGTCTGTGGCTCCGAGATTAGTCTCAAACCCTCTTCTCGCCTGAAACCCCCAGCTTGTGCCTAATTGCAAAGCATGGAGCACTTTCACAATTAAAAACTTCCCCATCCATTTGAAATATTAATGCAAGCTAAATCTGAGGCAGACAGATAGAGAGAGAAAAAGAGAGAGTTACAAGCAAGTGCTGGAGAGAGGGGACAGAGTATGTCTGTGTGTGTGTGTGTGTGTGTGTGTGTGTGTGTGTGTGTGTGTGTGTGTGTGTGTGTGTGTGTGTGTGTGTGTGTGTGTGTGTGTGTGTGTGTGTGTGTGTGTATGTGTGTGTGTGTGTGTTTGTGTGCGTGTGAATGCGCGCATGTGTGTGAGAGAGAAACTCTGAGCACGTACAACCAACCTCCTCTCTTCCTTATCATTATCGGCCAAATGAATTTGGGTTGCGTTGATGCCTTTTAATGAGCTTTTTTTTGCAGCTGTTTTTTTTTTCTCTCTTCTTGGCGAATTGATTTCCATTACGTATTCTCTCTCTCCCTCTCTCCTTCCATGCGGCGTTGTGTATAAATATGTATGTGGGGACGGTGCTGTGCTGTGCTGTGCTGTGCGGTGCATCGCGGCTGGAAGACAAAGGGACGTGAGCAGAGGCAGATAATGAGGGCCGGAGGGAGAGCGGCCCCCAATGCCCAGTGGGCCCAGGGAGGGACCTTGTGGATCCTCCGTGTCAAATAATGAACTTCAATGGTGTATTTACACCCCCCCCACTCCCCCACCTCCCCGATGGGGAGCATCCTCCTTTTTTGGAGAGAGAAAGAGCAGGCTGTGTTTGTGTGCGTGTGCGTGTCAGAAAGAAACGTTAGGTGAGCCAGATAGCATACGTTTAGCCACGTGCTAGTCTCAAGGGGGCTGAAAGTGTGGGCTTCTTCAACTGATGATTGCTGCTGGAGACCGTGTGCAAGGCTTTTCTGGCAAAGTGGCTGCTTGCCCACATGGGGGTTATTAGACTAGACAGCAATAAGAGTCCAAAGTGGGGGTGATTATAATTCAGACGATCGGCAGCCATATCACCACCAGGCGCCTCAGCCAGCCGCCAGACCCCCAGAAAAGGATGCAGCCTTGGGGCACGACTGCCTGAGGAGATACAGCCCGAGCGGAGGAGTGAACCAGCTCGAAAAGTCTGAATGCTGTACTTTCAACTTCAGCGATGCAGGGGCATTTGGTGGAGGAAAAAAGGGAGGATAGATGGATGCTGGATGGATGGATGGATGGATGATGGATGGATGAATAAAAAGAAAAGAAAGAAAGCCCAACTGGGAGCTCCAACTCCCATTGTCATTGTGACACAGCACTCCACAGCACACAAGTGCACACTGCACACAAAGAAATTGCAATCATGCCTCACCGTGCAAGGGGGCAGTGCCCAATGGCGCCCGAAAGGGAGCAGTGCGGCAGGACCGCACCATGCTCAGGGTACCTCAGTCATGGAGGAGGATGGGGGAGAGCACTGGTTAATTACTCCCCCCACCAACCTGGCGGGTCGGGAGTCGAACCAGCAACCTTTGGTTGGCTACAAGTCTGACGCCCTAACCGCTTACCCATGACTGCCCTGAGATAGATAGGTAGATAGATATGTAGAAACAATATAGATACATAGATAGAGAGATGGAAGTAATGAGGGATGAGGGACAGACAGATTGACCTTGCAGATTGAAGGGTGAATCAGGGCAGGGGCGGGCCGACCAGGCAATGGGGCACCTAAGTCACGCCCTTCTACTTCCACAAAAAAATTTGAATGAAGTGAATGGGGCTAGTGAAGCTAAATCCTGATAACATTTGACATGTGTTCTGGATTTCACATGCTGTGACAGTGACTTGTGAAGATTTGGACTGGCCTGGTAAGACCGCTCATTTTTCGAAGGCAAGAGATTTTATTTATGTTTTTGTACTAAACTAGGTAACAGACAACAATGTATGCCTCACATATTTGCCGTGAAATGAGGCTGAGGGTGCACAGCCAGCCCTACCGCTGCACCGCGAGCAAAGTGGCTGCACACCAGACATGCGACTTCTCATGTGTATTCCAAATAATTGGTGTGTGTGAATGTTACCTGAAGTGCGTGTCGGACGACAGCAGAGAGGTGTTTCAGCAGGCTGTGCAGGATGTCCAACAGGGACAGCAGCAGAGACACACTGGCCTTCACCACCAGAAGCTCCTCCCTCTGGAGGTAGAGCAGCACACTGCACACCATCTCCACCACGCCTGCAACACACACACACGCACACACATAAATAAGTGGCAGTACTCACCTACTGTTGAAATGCAAGTAAATGCAAGTATTGGTTTATAAGTCCCAATACTAAAGGCCAAAATTGAGAAGCGCTGGTACTCCTTACTGGTGATTACCAGCCCTTTTAAAACACCTAATGGAAATGAATTCTATGGTACACCTAAATGTGTTGTATATTCTACATCAGTGTGGCATAAAAAATGTAGAAAGAATAAAATAGAGCATGCCTTTCTTTCAACATACTTGTGACATAAGATACCATTCCTCCAAAATTCTAAGCATCTGCCTCGCCATGAATTGTATCGAAACGAGTCACCTCGTCATCTGCTCCACTCCCATGGTTTTTAAAATGTAGGCTATTTCCTGATGCCTTCCCTTTTTTATTGATCCGAAAACATCCCTTTTTTCAATTAGGCTACTCTCCTCTTGTGGGGAAGAAACACTTGTGAAAGGGGAAATGGGAGAGTTATTAAAAATGACCCTAGCGTGGGGAATCTCTCTCTCTTTCTCTCTCTCTCTCTCTCTCTCTTTTACGCACAAAGTTGACAGGTAGCCTGTGATGATCAGCAGGGGAAAATAGACGCGTGATGCGACATGTGTCGATTCAGCATGTAGAAATGTTTTGTTTTTAAACTTCCATCCCGCCGTGGTATAGGGCCAAAGGAAAATTAAATAATCACAGCGTCGGCAGGCTACCAAACGAAGATTCTAGGCGCGTCAAGTTGGACGCCCGCACAGATAGAACATGATAGAACATGGTTCCTACAACTTTACAGACAGTAATAGATTAAAAAAGTACCCCACCATAACGGCAGATAAGCGGGATAACGGCCTTCGAGGTCGACCGGTTATAGAAATTAATGGCTTGGCGGAGGCAACTTTGTCTCCGCGCTGCGCGCGTCGCCAAAGTTCAGAGCCGCCGCCTCGCCATTAATTTCGTATAACCGGTCACCTCGTGGCCGTTATCCCTTACGTATCCAGCAGCCCAAAGGTGGGTGAGGATGTAGTTCCACTGATAAAGAAGGAAAGGAAGACACAAAATCATTGGATAACACGAGTGACATTTTAATTCACCAAACTACTTTGGTTCGTTTCATTGGTGCAGAAAACTGAGCACTGCTATATGGTACCTCCAGCCAATCCCTAGTTGACCTTTTCTTCAAGATACATTTTGCTGTTCAATAGAAAGATGGGTGTCCTTAAATATATAACACATAACCCATGTAACATGGCGTCTAAAACATACAATATACACAAGAATATATAGCAAAGGGACAGTGGCAACACGTTTACTCATACATTCATTCGTATATATGTTTAGAAGTTATTTATTGTCAATGCACAAGTTTCTTTTTTTCTTACAGGTCCATTTCATGAGTCAGAGGGAATTGATACTATATACTGTACTATACTGCTATACAGAAGTATGTTTCTGGAACATTCCACAGCAGTTGGATTAACAAGGTTTCACAACTGACAGCACTGCTGCTACCAAAAAATCCTGCTGAAAAAGTCATACTGATGACCATATTAATTTCGGTCACTGTAATTATGATGTAAATTTTTCATACCATTACATCTTTTCGAGTGGGTTTTTTTCTATCCTGGCTAAGAAAGGAGGATAGGAGATGTCTGATGACTATACTGCAATTCTTGGCAACAGGTAGGCAACCCGAGCCAGCGCCGGCAGCCAGTCACAGACCGTGTTGTACTCTCTCTCTCTCTCTCTCACTGACAGCTGCGGTGACAAGTCCACGCACAGAAGTTGAGTTATGGCAAGACAGCGGTCCGAGAGAGTAGACCACCACACCGCAAAGACTTTGGCCACCAACGTTTATCACATTCCAAATGGCCAAGCTGTCCGCTTGGTGTGTCCTGTACAGGGCCTTCAGACACATCAATAGACTTCAGCCATCCGCTTGACTGTATCTATCCAGAGAAGACGGAGGAAAAAAACACTGAGCCAATGGTAAGTGGCAATTATGGGTGGCAGTGAATGGCACAATGCCAGTTTTCGGTTTTCCCTTTTTAGACTGTCCTCATCACTCCTCCCATTACCAGTCGGAGCACTTGTCTTGAGTAAGCCAATATTAACACCAGCAGATTACACCTGGTGGCTGGCTGATGATAAAGCTTAGGCAAGCACTTTTCCACCCCCCCCCCCAACAACCCCCTTAAAAAGTCATAATAATATGGCACTTATTGAATGTTAACAATCCTTTACACGCGGCCATCTATTTAAGCAACTCTGCAGCACAATAACACCATGGTTCCTGTTATCACCTCGTCTGATCCAATTACAAACTAACCTGGAAAGATCCTATCTTACTTTGCAAAGACCACTAAAAAACCTTGACTTTGCCTCCTTTCTAATGTTTGCCTTCTCTTCTTTCCAGGTCCTTGCTGCTGAAATATTAAGTGCTTTATGAATAATCGGCTCATCTCCTCCGACGAGAGGCTCTTGTCTCGGCGTGGAGTGGAATGGGCCAGTAGCCTGACCTTCGCTCACCTGTGATCACGGGAGACTCTTGAACCATGGGAGCGAATGAGTGAGTGAGGCTGAAGGCCGACACGCTACCCTTCAGTGAGACTGTTCCATACCGCCCAGCCAGACTGCCAGGGAGCAGGCTCGCCAACCACGGCTTGCTAATCAGCCCACTCTCCTCAACAGTGGTTCTCAATGTGTCTTCAACAAGCGCCCCCTAGACCTCATCATAAGCCTGTCAACACCCCCTTGACCTCATCATAAGCTTTTTCAACACCCTCCTTAGTATTAAAAAATAGGATAAACTGTTCCACACTGGCCGGCATCTATTCTCCCTCCTCTGAGGGGGGCATCACTGGACAGCAGCTCCTCCATTAAGCATATAAGAAGCCACATCAGTCCTACGAAGTACAGTGGTGTGCTCGGTGTCCTCGTCAGCCTTCGCGTTCACCGATTATCCCATTCTCAAAACAGGAAGCAAGCAACAGAGGCAGACACCCTTAAGCCTGATAACCCTCCGCAAGTTTTACCTCAATTACCGTTACATGTTACTCTAAGTTACTTGTGGGCCTGATCTTGTTGCTAATTAATGAAATCATGTGTTAACAGCACAGGCAGAAGGAAGATATTACAGCCTTTCTTTTCCAATTTTGAAGCTGGGAGCTCCCCCCTTTTGGTATAATTGATTTATTTACTGAATCTTAATGGTAACTTGGTACGGTATGAATGTAGAAGGAATTACGCAGCAGGATTTTTTCTTTTACTCGTGGTGATTGACCGCTACCGCTATGCGCTGCTTGGGTCGTGGGGTTCTGTACCGCCGCATGACTGAAAGCAGCAGTTTGGCATGAGAACAGAACAGCAGCTACAGTAGCAGCAGCAGCGCACAGCAGACCTGCCGTCCGACAGCAGAGAACTGCGGGAGAGTGAAAGCGAGAAAAACTTACACTGTGGAAAAGCACAACCAATTAAGTAACACTGGGGAAATAATAACCGTGGCGGGAGCTGTTGCAAAAACACACACACACACACACACACACATGCACACACACCCGCTCGCACTCACACACACATACACACACACACACACACACACACACACACACACACACACACACACACACACACACACACACACACACACACACACACACAGACACACACTCGCATTCACACCCACACACACAGACCAGCATATTACAGCATCTCACTGTACTGTTGACATTAAAAAAGACATTTTTTTCCCCCAGACACAGCACATTCTTCAGCAACTCGTGCTTGAATTTGGATTCTGCTCCGCTGTTTCTTGGCATTATTTACCCTCAAGTAATACATGCAAATAAACACTCAAGGATTTGGGAACCTTCCATCAGCTAGTCTGAAAAACAAGTCAGCAATTCAGTCAGAGCAATATGTTGGGCTTTTTTTCCTTTTTGGTTCAGTAATGTGTTGGGGAAAAATGAAGACAGCTGAGTTCCGCTTACACTGGAGGGAAGCACCAAATATCTTAACGCTCTTAGTTTGAACAGAAAGAATGCAGCATATTTTCATTAACACTATCAAAGGGCTGTGGAGAAAAGGCCATTGTTTCTGGGGAGGGAAAAGCAAATGATTGGGATGAAGAGCGGCGAGGTTGCGGGGGTGAGGAGGGTTTCTGGTCCACCGGCAGGAATGGAAGTGGGGTGGGGGAGGGGTGGCTGAGGAGAGGGGGAGACGGAAAGCGTGAGAGAGGGGGGAGGGAGGAGGAGAAGGAGGGGTCCTCAACACCATGTCACTTCCTCCTCTCCCCCGGGGCTCTTATCTCCAGCTCAGGAAAATCTCGCCAATTATAAAACTCATCTCCTCTCCTCTGCCATCCCTCTCTCTCTCTCCGTCCCTGTCTTTCTCTCTCCCCGTCCCCTCATCTGCACTCTCCTAGTCACACCTAAAAGAGCCAATTATATGTTTTTTTGTTAACACCTCTCTCCTCGTCCCTCTCTCTCCCTACCCCACACCACCTCCCTCCCCTTCCCCCATCCCTCTATCCACTCCTGTTCCACTCGTCGGTGGTGAGAGCAGGCCGTCGCTGCAGCCGGAGCTGGCGCGAGATAGTGCTAATTGTCAGGGTTATATTTAGTGCTGGGTCAACACTTTCCCAAGAGGAAGGGCTTTCCAATCGGCCCGTAATGATGCTGACTTCCTCTACTCACACACACGATGACCTCCGTGTATAATGAGAGATGGAGGAGTAGAGAAGATGGAGAAGAGAGAGAGAGAGAGAGAGAGAGAGAGAGAGAGAGAGAGAGAGAGAGAGAGAGAGAGAGAGAGAGAGGGAGAGATGGAGAGAAAGGGGGAAAGAAAGAGAGAGAAAGGGGGAAAGAAAGAGAGAGAGCGAGGAAAGAGAGAGAAGACAGGGGGAGAGAGAGCGAGAGAGAGATGAAGAAAGGCAGGAAGGAAAGAGTGAGCTGGTGCCAGGAGCCAGTGGCTGATATGATGAGGCAACCCAAATGAGAGCTGTTGCAAGCTGCCTGCCGCTTGGTGCCTGCATGTCAGGTCTGGCGGCAGTGGGAAATGAGTAAACACTTCTGCCGAGCCGAGCCCACCAGCAACAATGCCAAAACACGCCAGCCAACTAGCTCGAACTAACCAGTAACACTCCTCCTACTGCTAGCTGGCTCCTGTTCCAATCCAACTGGTCGAAAAAAGAATGCACACAGCCTACCAGTGCAGGTGCTTGACCAAAAAACTGATAAACTAAACTAAGCTCTCAATGTGAGTTTATTAGTACAACGTTTCAGCCACTCTGGCCTACACACTACACTGACTACACTACACTACACATTTTTTTCAGAAGATACTATCTAGCAGCCTTAGCCCGCCCCTACTATCGGTGATGCTGCACAAAGTTCTGCTTCTCAGAGTAGTTTGGTCAGGCCTGCTGTCAAGTACATTTCAAGTTCCAATGGGATAGGGGAGCAGATCCTTTCCAGCATTTCCAGTGGCTCGATGGGGCAGGTTTGAGGCAATGACACACCAGTTCAGTTGGCAGATGAATGAAGGAAAGGGTGGCCGGATTGTTTGCAGCTTCAACCAGTAGCACACGGAGGAATTTCATGAAAACAAGCTTTGCCCTTTGCATGTCTCTTTGCAAGCCCATATTGATGCCGTTGCCGCCCATTCGGTCACATGTCTTGGCAACCACTATAGCAATTGGTTGTCTGTTATTTGAATCATCTGAATTACCGGACACATAATTATTGCATACTGCTTATGAAATGGGCCATCTTGTGATAAAAATATGCCTGTCAAGAAGTCCTCTCTGTCTGTTAAAAAGAGGGGTTCAGGAACAGGTGTGAACGCTGAGGGTCATCCAGTTACAATGAAAATAACTGATTGAAAGCAAGCATAGCAGTCTTGTTCTTCTTTATGCTTCAACATAATTAATAATTGCATATACTGTATGTGTGTGTGATTCTACAAAAAAACACTGTGGAACATAAATGGCTGCAAACTTCCTGGTTTATGGACGCACACAAACAAGAACTTCAAACATGTAATGTGGGCATGGTATTAACTGAAGAAAGGCCACTCGAATGCAGAGGGAACCGGAGGGAAACACCGGACCTCCCAACAAGACGTGACTGTACTCACATGACCCATGCAATGACCATATGTGAGCACATCAGCTCTAAACAGCAGTTCTATCACATCACCTTTATAACACTACCAACTTTTCCAACCAAAAGCTACCCGGCCATCTCTGCAGCCCCTTGCACCTCTCCATGCCCACACCTTACACAGCCACAAGGGTGGACCCTTCACACCTCAGGCACCGCAAACACATAAACAGTGATAGATGTAATTGAATGTGTATTTAGATTTTGTACAAGCTGATGAATTGTATTATGAAGTGGAATGTTACTGATGATATTTGACTTACATTTCTAATATAGATGACCTGAAGACATGATGCTATGCCTTAACTCTGTGGGATTTATTTTTCTGGGCCTATCTGAGTTAATTTTACTGGATTTGTGTAATATTGATGAATATGCAACATTATGACTATTTTCTGTGGTATTTATTGACCTATCTGAATGTAACTGATGGAATTATGTTACCTTTGTATATAGCCCTTGCATGGGGACATCAATGTGAAAAATATTGTTGTGATGGCCTGCATGGACTGATCATGTTTTACCTACTTTACGCACCTGTTGGGATGGGTTTTTTGAGACTATGCACAAGATTTGTAGCAAAGAATCATGTGATCATTTGGCACTTTATTTGTATACCTGGGTAATGGGGGGTTTGGCATAGAGCGAACCTGATGACGCATTGGGCGAAACGCGTTGTTCGCTCCAAAAAATAAAGTAAAGTAAAGAAAAGTAAGCAGTGTGCGGTGTCTCTTGACCTTGTTCAGTGATAGATGTCAGTTTGACTCACTGAAGTAAGGTATATGGAATGATATTCCCAGCATCTTTACACTTTTGACAGGCCAGTCTGGGGATGACTCAGTGAAATGGACTGCGTCCACTAAATTCATAGATTATAGAGAAGCATTTCTTTCTGAAGACAGAGGCATGCTGCTGAGCCGAGCTGGAATCCATTAGGTTCACTGCAGTGCTGTGGTGTGGTCTGGTGTGGTGTGTTGTGGTCTGGTGTGGTGTGTCTTTCCCAAGGCCCTGAGGAATGTGGAGCCTGTGTGTGCATATGTGCGTGCGTGTGTGTGTGACTCATCCCTTAGCTAGCGTGAGAGAGAGAGGTACTGCACAAGAGGACTAATGGCTAGAGTATGCCACTTGCGAGTCTAGCTATCTAGCACGTGGTCCAAGCAGGCACGCTCATAAGTGCATAGCACCACCACTGTTGGCTCCAGAGCGGTGGCTGGCTGGCTGGTTGGTGGGCTGGTTGGTGGGTGCGAGTCTAAAACTGTCAACACAGCTATGGCTAAAGAATCCCTTTATTCAATAATTCAGTGAATGGAGCTGGTCGTCGTCTTGAAGACAACCCAGCTGGGACATTTGGAGAGAGGAAGGGAGAAAGAGTGTGTGACAGACATAGTTAAAGAGAAGGAGGGAGAGTTGAGTTAGACAGATGGAGACAGGGGGTATGAAGGGAGTGGGGGGAGAGAGAGAGAGAGAGAGAGAGAGAGAGAGAGAGAGAGAGAGAGAGAGAGAGAGAGAGAGAGAGAGAGAGAGAGAGAGAGAGAGACGGAGAGACGGAGAGCAGCAGCAGAGAAGACAACAGATGAAGGAGGCAGATACTGCTGCTGGATAGAGTAGACTACATCAAAATGTATTGACATAGCCACTGATGAGCCCAAACACATGCGCGTGCACGCACGCAGGCATGCACGCAGGCACTCACACACACACACACACGCACCACCTATAAAATCATCCTACATTGGAAGGATGACTACATTGACAGGCCAGCAGCCACCTCCCACTAACATGAAAGACTTGCACCTTGCTGGATATGCAGCAACACGCTAAATTTCTCATTAAAATGTTTGCAAAAAAAGAATCAAAACACCTGAGTAAGGCAGAAATAATAAAAGGTTCACAACACTGATGAACGTTTCTAAATATAAGGTAAGATTTTTTTTACAACATATCGGGCACACTTTCAATGTGCAAAGCATTGACTGTAACGATTCATTCATTGACATCAAATTCATTGTACTTTGATGAAGAACTACAGGTCCAAAACATTGTGATAATTAATTCACATTTCGGAACGTTTATCAGAGTTTTTTTAAGGTTCAGCACATGCCGTGGCGTAATGTGCATGCATTTTGTGTTTTTAAAGGTATTTTATGCTTTTGTGCCTTTATTGATAGTATAGTGAAGGAGATACAGAAAGCAAGAGGGAGAGAGAGATGGGGTATGGTTGGTAGCGCTCTGCACCACAGCACCCCATTCTGCCGCCAACCCTGGGGTGCCCAAGTCATGCCCCTCTACTTCCAGAGCATGGGCCCATAAAAAGTGAATGGGGCAAGTCAAGCTCATCCATTTAACATGTGCTCTGGATTTCATATATGATAGCAGTGAATTTTTAAGTGTCGGAGGACCACTCATTTTTCGGCAGGCAAGAAAAAGTTTTTGTGCAAAAATACAGTAGGTAATGGACTACAATGTGCTCCTCACATATTTGTGAACAGAGGCTGAAGGCGCACAGCCAGCCCTACGGTTGCACCATGGCTAAAGTGGCTGCATGTAGTCAAATTAATTACGTATTTTTGCACTCACACAACTCACAAATCTCTTGAAAAGTGGAGTCGACAGCCACACCATTCCTTATCATTAATTCTGTGGTACAGAATATGTGTGATCTAGGGGTAAAGGTGAGGTGGATTGGAGAGCCCAGTCAAATGTTCTGCTTCTGACTTCTCAGGATCCATGAGCCAGCCGGAAGGTGCGGAGACTTAAGAGCAGATTATAGTTCAGCAATGGCGCCTGTTGGTTTCGGTCGCTAACCACTGTTGATGTTATAGATCTGCACACAAGGTCTCATGCCGTTAACCACATTTGGCTACATAGCTACAAGGCTACAGTACAGTAGTCAGACTGCAGGCATTGTGCCGCGAGTGCTAAACTGATGTATTGTTTGTTTGTTACTTACTAGTTCAGTCATTGTAGCTTCATGTATTTACACACACTAGAAAGAAAGCGTTCGTATTCCACAGAATATTGACAGTTTGGCTCTCGTAAACTACCGGAGAATTGTGCCGCCACGAGAACAAGGAAGTAGCAAGATGACCAATCACAGCGCCTTTTCTCTGCGACCTTCGCAACCGTCTGTCGCGTAGTCAGGATTTTTTGAGGCGCGCAACGACGGTTGCAGAGCCTCTGCGCGGGGGCCGTGGTCGCGCACAGGCGGTTGCACAGGCTCTGCAACCGTCAGCGCCAATAAGTATAAATTGGCCTTTAGGCACCCATCACCACTCTCCTTTACCTTGCTGATAGAAGAGATGGAGGTCTTCGGCCTTCTCCCCAATCAGGTTGTTGAGGAGAGCCATGGCGTTCTGCATGGTCCCTCCAAGGACGTTAGTCTGGTGGTCCTGAAAATAAAGGTAAGAGCATGCTTAACCAAGGTTTTCCATATCCACACCATGAAAGACAATAGACTGACCAAGTCTTTGATGACGAGTCAAATACTGCCATACAGAATCTGTTTGCACTAGCAGTGCCTTAGCATAGGCAACAGAATCGTTCATTTTGTGACACCACGATCAAATTTTGCACAGATCATGCTTGGTATAAATTCTTCCTACAATAACAGTAAGTTTCTCATATCATTATCCACATAATAAAGACAATTGGCCCACTAACCAAGGTCTATAATTGAGTCATGATGTTCAGTCCAGCAGATATTGCAACTGGTCGTGCAGTACAGCGGCTTAGCAAAACAATCGTTCAGATTGTGATACAATTGATGTACCTCAATTTTTTCACAACTTTTATTAGAACTAGCCTTGTCGGACTATAGCATGGCAATTTTAGTTTGGTACTGTACCGGAAAAGCTGTGGAACCAACAGCTACTAATGTGTGGTTAAACTGCACTAACGACCAAGGCAGTCACCATGCTAGGCCTTCTCTAATGACTCAGATTCAAGGGTCAATGACGTCTCAGTAATAGTGCACGTCAGGGTTGTGCAACCACAGCTAATGCAATTATTGTAGTATATATGCCACTATTAAATGTTTTTTTGTGTGTTTGCAGTGGATTATCTAAGAAGCATATTCATTGCAGTACATTAATTACCAATTACTAATTACTCTGTGGGCAGTAGCTGTGGTTGTACCAACTGACGCCTGAGCCCCCAAAAAACCCCGTCATTGACCCTCATACAGATTCATTTGTGTACGCAGACAGAGCACTGTGATCAAAGGAGAGATATTACGTTCTTTTGGTTATCACCAGCAGAGCAGTGCTGGACCAACTCACCACTCTGGCTCTTTCCAATTAGACACACAAAAAACATAAAAACAAAAAACAACCATCAATGAAATATATCTGTGGTAATAGAGACATATCCAAACACCTATTATTGAACAATATACTGCATAGTGAAGAACTGGAAGTGACCCCAAAGGAGAGTTCAAATAAGAATTCCTGAGGTTTGATTAAGCAATCAGATTTAATTAGCACAACTGTCACATTTCTGCTCAGCGGGATTAACGACTACGGAACGGCAGAGCCGAGGAGCTTACAAACACAACAGCTGTGATTTCCTTCACTCTCAGGGTGCTTTTGAAAAAACATACATAAGGGAACAGGTGCACACATACACAAATACACACACACACACACACACACACACACACACACACACACACACACACACACACACACACACACACACACACAAATGAACACGCATGTACGCGCACACACACACACACACACACACACACACACACACACACACACACACACACACACACACACACACACACACACACACACACACACACACACACACACACACGCATGCAGAGGCGCAACAAAACAAAAAAATCGATGGAGGCTTTAATTAAAGGTCTGGATGAGCAGAGAGAGGAGGAGGCTGGAGTTGGCACTGCTGGTGCTGAAAGTGTGTGTGTGTGTGCGTGTGTGCGTGCGTGCATGTGTAAACAGCCTGACAGGCAGTAGTACTGGCCCACTGACTCTGGGGACTTCTTCTTCCCTCCTCCACCTCCCCCACCCCAAACGCTTTCCCTTCCTCTCTCCTCTGTCTACTACCCCCCCACACTCCACTCCACTCCTTCTCTCTCCTTTCTCTCTCTTCCTCTCACTCTCTTTCTGAAGACCCCCCCCCCCCTGCATGAACTGAAAAGGAATTTCAAGGGCCGACGTTGGTTTCTTTTTCCGAATGGTTTCCGCGGGGTGCTGGAGAGGTGGTGGGGTCGGACAAGACTATGGTAGCCTTCAGCATACAAACGCACACACACTCACACGTTCGCGCACACACGCGCACACACACACGCACACACACGCGTGCACACACATAGACACACATGAATAAATCACCCACTCACAGAGTGGAGGCCATCAGCACAGGAGTGAGTGAGCGGCCGCTTTAAACGCTCTGTGTGTGTGTGTGTGTGTGTGTGTGTGTGTGTGTGTGTGTGTGTGTGTGTGTGTGTGTGTGTGTGTGTGTGTGTGTGTGTGTGTGTGTGTGTGTGGCTGCTTTAAACATGGACAGGACGCAAACAACAGGTTAGAGGTTGCATGGAGGCCAACCAGACGACTCTGTCCAGTTAATGTAATGATTACTGATGTGAAATAAATATGCAGCGGTAGCAGAAGGATAGTGAAGTGCAAAAGAGTTTCGCCCACTACATGTCTGTTCTTTCCTATAACGTGCCATCAATCAATTACTGTGAGATTTTAGGGCACAGGTCATCCTTTGGCTCACACCATACTATACTATACTATACTATACTATACTATACTATACTATACTATACTATAGTATACTATACCATACCATACTATACTATATACTATACTAAGCTTACTTGTATACTTAATGGTTGTGTGTGGTTAAGTGTGTGTTTGTGCATGTGTATGCACATAATTCTCAGGTAAATCACAAAGCTTATCCAAGGACATTAATTCCACACGCCTGCGCTCAAGCACACGTGCGCGCACGCGCGCGCACACACACACACACACACACACACACACACACACACACACACACACACACACACACACACACACACACACACACACACACACACACACACACACACACACACACACACACACACACACACACACACACACACACACACACACACACACACACACAGATGCGGTGCACACCTGTCCTGTTTGCCTCAGCACCTCCTCCAACAGACATGTTGACACATGCTCACTGCTCACATCCCCAACACAGTAAATACCTCCTGTCTCTCTGATTCACACTGTCAGGTGGCATCAAACTCAATAGAAAACTGTGGCAAGACAGAGCAGACACACAAAGCTCTATTGCCTTCCCTCTTGTGTCTGGGAACATTGCATCAGCAACAAGGGCAAAAAAAGGTAACGTTCAATTACATTCATCGCACCAGTATCACTGAAGCCTTGACCATCCATACAAGGAGTTCAGCTCTGATGGGTTGTTAAACTGAAGTAACTGAAGGTACCTCAAAACTGGAGAGCCTTTATAAAATGCACAACGGGGTCCAACTGCTTAGCGATGGAAACAAGGCTGACATGAGGAGGGGCCTCAAGAGCAGAGCCCTAAATCCATGGCCTCTAGCAGGGTGTGTGTCGCCCCCAGCACCCCTCTCTCGCTGCAGCCCCCAGCCAAAACAGCAGGGCCAGCGCTATCCGACCAGCAGCAATACCCTGGGGACAGACACGTGGCTGTGGCCCCAAGAATCAATGCCAATCACAATTTCTCTCTCTCCTTCACTTCAATTCCCTCCTCTCTTGCTTTCTCTCTCTCTCTCTCACTCTCTCTCTCTCTCTCTCTCTCTCTCTCTCTCTCTCTCTCTCTCTCTCTCTCTCTCTCTCTCTCTCTCTCTCTCTCTCTCTCTCACTCTCTCTCTCTCTCTCTCTCTCTCTCTCACTGCCCTGAAATCAATGTCGGCCCGCTCCAAAGTGCTGAATTGGACTGACGTGTAAATCATCTGACAAGCGGTGATTGTTAGACGCGCACTCGATGAAAACAAATGCCGATTCAATCCCCATACAATCTGCAGAGTCAAAGGGTTGCCTCCACCGAGGACAGACGAGGCGAGGAGGCGTAACAGGGGAGGAGAGAAGACAGCGGGAGAGGAGAGGCTGCCTCTGGCTACGGCTGACGAGAAAATGCCCTGCCACCTCCCTCCCCCCTCTTGTATTTGTGATTACTGCTGATCAGCTGGAGTAATTGAGTTGGAGTTTCTTCCACGGGCCCTTCGGAGGAGGTAAGTAAAGCCATAGTCCAAAGCTGGATTCAGAGGCTTTACAAATCAGATAGCAGACAACAATAGCATGGTCGGGTGGTACTGACCTATTCCTATAACCAACGTAAAAACAAAACAAAAATGCACCACCCATGTTAAACATGCCCTCAATTCTGGACGGGTAATTCGTATCCATCTTAAAAGGACAATTCCAAAAGGACATGCAGTTGTAATGGACTACGCAAAAACATTTGAAACATCTCGACATATTCAATCATCCCCAAAGTAGGTGCTGTGTTGAAACGTGTCTGTTGATGTATAGTTTTTGTAATACTTTGTTAAGACATTTTAAAAACTAGAAAAGTGCTCCGAGATCACATACCTCCGCCAGGGCATGGCATAATTAGATAATGGACAAAAATAATCACTTTGCCAATATGACCAACTATATTCCTGTCAGAACGTTCAAAATGATACACTCATGTCAGTTCAGTCATTTGCAAAATCTACCTGCTTTGAAAGCTTGTGATCACGCGCTGATAGAACTGTAGCCTAATTAATGAAGGGAATGTAGCCTAATGATTTTGACCAACAGAACTGAAACAACTACAGAAGGGTAAGGCCTTTTTTGCCTACGATGGTATAGGCTATGCATCATTCTCATGGGCCACTGGTTATTCTTGGCGCTGTCGGTTGAAGCGACATTTGCTTCCCCGCATTCCTCAAATCACTAGGCCTATTCACCGTTTCTATCTCGCAACTGGGCTTGGTTTTAAATTTAGTGAAGGGGGTGTTTGACCAGCATTGTGAACTTACACAGCCACAAATTCCATATTTTTGGCGATGGTATGGTACCCAATTAATTCATTCATTGTCAACCAAAATGATCTGCGGTGGTCACTGTCCATCTCGCAACAATTCACTTCCACGTCACACATATTTCAGGCAGCGGTAATTAATTAATTTTACATGATTGTTTGTTAACTGCAATGAGGGTGTAGCCTAGGGCTAGGCTGCCCACTGATGAGCAACTTTTTAGGTTTATAGCACTCGTGTGGGAGCTGGCGTCAAAGGAGAAAGTCCCACCCTGTTCCTTACTGTTTAGAATGGCGCAGGCTCACCCGTGTGGAATATATGCCGGTGCTCGACCATTATGCATACTGTCGGGCTTTCTGATCCCTGTCCATCTCGCAAACAACTTGGGGTTATCTTTAAATGTAGCGAAGGGGATGTAATGAATTTTACCAGCACTGTGAACGTAGGTCTAGAGTCATAAATTATTTTGGCAACGGTAGCGTAATTAATTCGACAGGATTGTGAACGTAAGTCATAGTCCACAACAACATTGTGAACTTACACAATCACTTCCATGTTTTTTGACAACGTAATTAATTCGACAGCATTGTGAACCTAAACGATCTGCGGGGATGGTCAACTGTCCTTCTCGCACCAGCAATGATAACATAGCCTAGGCCACACATAACAAATTGAATATTTTTGGTAGCGGTGGTAATTCATTTGACAGGACTGGTTAGCCTACTGCCTGCGGATGAAGGCTGCCTGCAGATGAACAACTTTTTAGTTGAAATGCACTTGGTGTTGGAGCTGGCGGCGAAGGAGAGAGTCTCTCCCTGTTCCTTGC
>NC_085861.1:56195849-56343349 GCF_034702125.1 Engraulis encrasicolus | reverse complement strand
CCTGCTGATGCATATAGAGCAAACATTGTTTTATGATGCATAACAGGCTGAGGCAGTTTGTGTAGTGCTTAAACAAAAAAATCAAAATAAAACGCATGAAAAACATGCACCCCTGGTTGAGTGCAATGCAAAAGCATGCCACCCGACCTTAACATGACTGGAAGTAGGTTGTGAGTGAGTGGTGCTTCAACAGCAGAGTGCACATGTGCACATGTGAATGGGAGGCAATAAACCAGTTTCCCATCTGACATTAGAAGCCGACATGAAGAGAGAAATCCTTATGAACTTGCTCTTGCGGTGAAGCAGTACAGCGTCGATGGCTGTCTGTCCCTTCCATCACCTAAAGGCTTTGGTTAATCCCTTATTCACTTATAATTGTTTTATTTTCATTTGATTAGTACAACGCGCATGGGGGGTAGTGGGATTGGACACTCGTGTGAGTGATTTGTATATTGCATGAGTGTGGCTGGCTATTGGGGGAGGCAGGGTTGTCTTGCTATTCATTTGTATGTTGTCATACTTCACATTCTCCTGTTTTGGTATATATTCATATCCTAAATTTCGGCTTTTTTCACACACCTCAGCTGGCAGGTGCGTCGGAGATGGCACCATGGGGTCACTCAGCAATAGTTCTAAGAAACTCCCGCACACTGTCCATTTCGCTGTTCTTTCTTTAATAAACAACGTTTTCGGTGCTAGACCTTCATCAGGCAATCATTGCACCGAAACGTTGTTTATTAAAGAAAGAACAGCGAAATGGACAGTGTGCGGGAGTTTCTTTGAAATATATTCATATCCTGCCTGGGGACTACAAATCTCAATTAGCCCATGGCTAACTGGTATACTGGAATAGAGAAACATAACACTGGTATACTGGAATAGAGAAACATAACACTGGTATACTGGGATAGAGAAACCACACATGTGTGTGTGCGCGTGTGAGCAGGGAGGGTGGTGGAGTCATGTACAAGGAGGTGAAAGGGCCAATGATGTTTCACTTGGTGTGTTTTGTGTGCGTGTGTATGTGTGTGTGTGTGTGTGTGTGTGTGTGTGTGTGTGTGTGTGTGTGTGTGTGTTCCACTGGGTGCATTTTAGGAAAGGCACTCACCATGACGACCTGGAAGATGACAGGCAGGAGACGACTCTCTTTAACAAGCCTACAAAGGGAAACACAAGCCAAACACATGTTTATCATAGTGCACACACACCTTCACACACACACACACACACACCTCCTTCCATTCATCACACATTTGTTCCATCTTCATTACGTGGTGACAATGTCATTGACCATTTTCCCCCTTCAACTGCTATAGTGGGGGAGCAATGGGGTGTGAACGAGCCCCCACGTCCCTGAGATCAGCCATCTGAGAAAACGACCTTTGACTAATCCTGTGAGCGGGGCGACAGAGCGAGACAGCGAGAAAGAGATTGAGAACGCAAAAGAGAGGGAGGAGAGAGGAAGAGAAGAGGAAGAGAGAAAGAGGAAGTGAAAGGGAGAAAGAGAGATAGAGAGAGAGAGTGAGAGATCGCACAAGAGAAAGTCAGATAGGAAAAGGGAGTGACAGAGTATGTGTGTGAGAGAGAGAGAGTGAGAGAGAAGGGGAGAGAGGGCATAAGAGAGGAAGAGAGAGAGAGAGAGAGCCTGTGTGAATGTGAGCAAGTGAGAGAATGACAGGCTGCAGAAAGAGGAATGAAAGGGCTGGCAAGAAGTAATGTATGCCTTTATTGGAAATGACTCTCCCTGCGCCCCTTATTGATTATGGGCTTTGATTCACAACCAATTACAGCCTTGTATGCAAAAAGGTGCGGAGAGCCGAGACTGTCAGCAGGCAGGCGGGCGGGCGGGCGAGGCGGGGGGGGAGTGAGAGAGTGCTCCCCTGTGCCTGGGGGACAAGAGTGAAACGAAGCTGCCTGGCTGGCGGAGGTCAGATGGGGAATATTAATTAGCCAACACCCGCCCAGCCCAGCCCAGCCCAGCGCCCGCCACCTCGGCTAAACAATGATGCATGGAGCTGCCGTCGCCACGCTGAGACGTGCCTCGTCCTCCTCGTCCGCCTGCCCACCTGACAGAACGAGCAAGCGAATGAGTGAACGAATGAGAGGCCCTCCAATGAGACAGCTGTCAAGAGCTCTACCTCTCTCCCTCCCTCCCTCTATCCCTCCCTCTCTCTCGCCTGATCACTCAGCTGGGTGTACTGACTCTGCTGTGGTGCTGGGCGGCCGGGCGGCTCCGATGGCTGGCTGGGTCGATATCAGCATCTTGGCCAAGGTCATGCTTATTCACTAAATGCGGGCACTGACTCATTGCTCTTTCTTGCTCTCTCTCTCTCTCTCTCTCTCTCTCTCTCTCTCTCTCTCTCTCTCTCTCTCTCTCTCTCTCTCTCCTCTCTCTCTCTCTCTCTCTCTCTCTCTCTCTCTCCTCTCTCTCTCTCTCTCTCTCTCTCTCTCTCTCTCTCTCTCTCTCTCTCTCTCTCTCACACACACACACACACACACACACACACACACACACACACACACACACACACACACACACACACACACAGTTGGCAAAATATTTGTTTTGTTTTTTCTTCAGTGTGATTAAATGCAAATTCGAAGTCAGAGGTGGCACAGGCTAAGCATGGTAATTAGGCAACCCTGACATGAAGAGAACCACCAAGACACACAAACACCAGAAACAAAACTGTAATAATTAAAATTCGTATGAGGTGGTGGGTAATTATTTCCCCTGCACGGAAGACTCGTGTCAAACTTGTGAATCGCCCAGCGTGGCTACGACGCCCACGGCGGGAATCTTGGCTGATGGGGGTCATCTGTTAACGGACCATTTGCAGAAAACACTCATGGAATGGGATATTGCAAGCACACACATACATGCACGCGCACACACACACACGTTCACGTACACACACACACACTAACAATGTAACATTAACCTCCCTCACCCACACTCTTCCCCCACTCTCAATGTCCTTTTTAGCATTTGACCCTGAGCTCTATTGGCCCATTAAAGCTCAATGTTACCTAATGGAGCAATACTACCCCGAGAGAGGAGACGGGCGCTAGGTGAAGTGTGGCGTAGTGTGGTGTGTAGCGGCGTGGTGGTGGCCAGTAATCATGTGTGGACTCTGGGGACAGCCACATGAGCAGCCCCCTGACGAATGGGGCCATTTTATCTGCTGACAGGGACAGACACAAGAGGTGAAAGCGAGCAGGTTCCACCAGTTGGGCCACTGTAACGGCTTGACTGACTTCCATTAGGGGGGCAATGAGTCGCAACGCCGCTGTGTTGCCCCGTTCATCACGACTCACGAGGCCATTTTGGTCTTCACAAAGGAGAAATCAGGTCAAGATGAGACTGCGCGTGGGCTGGGCAGCTCACACGGTGGTCTAGTCACGTCTGACCTTAGCAAGCGGTAAGGTGACATTTCTCTGTTTAGTAGGGACACTGCAGGGACACCCGTGTGGAGTGCTGGCACTTTCTTCACCCCAGTGCATGAAGTATAATGGATTGCATGCTGGTAAGGGACTACGGTTAACAAAAAAGCAATATTTTATTACAGTTCTACATTTATCCTCTTTCAACTTCCCAATGTAATTAAGGACATTAAAGGAGAGGTTTGGCACGAGTCTAACCATTGCCTCATTATGTGCAGTCACAGAGTGCTGTTAATATGGAAAAGAACAACAAAACTTGGAGCATGGACCAAATAATTAACTGTCTGCTAATGCTAACTGAATGGATGATATGAAGTTTAAAATGGTATTTAATTTCTACACCACATTCAGTTCACTAGCTTTAGCTACCAGTTTGTTATTTTGTGTTGCATCGAATTTCTCGTTTTTAATCGAAATCACTTGAGGCCTTAACCAACACAGCTATGGATTCATTCATACTGCACTTTACACTTTAAATGTCAGCTAAATGTTCTGCTATCGTAATGTACATGCTGGATTCTGCAATCTTCTGAAGTTGTATGTGCATCATCATAACAGCTCAAGATGAAAGCAGCTAAATCTATATTCAACGTTTTAGCTGTACAAGTCAGCTCAGCCATGATATTAGTCATGATACAGCTGAAACATAATTATCTGTCGAGATGAAACACAGGTAATTGTGCTCTGATTTGTGAACACAAGGGAGCTAGAAAATTTGCTGTTATTCCGCAATAGTCTACACTACTGCACATACTACTGCCAGAATCCCATGCACTTTAAAACAACTTGCATATATAATCTAACATACAGTAAATATGATACTCTATATATTTAGCCACTAGTACCTACAGTACCATCCATGGCCCAGAGCCGGCGCAGTGAGGAGCGAAGCTGAGCAGCAGTACACACGTCTTTCTTATGTGCAGCATGTGTGATGCCCAGGGGCTGAGTGCGAGCTCAGTCTGGCACATGCGCTGCGTTTCCATGGATGCTCCGACCGTGTCGGTCTGTGCCGACTGGCATTTGCACACGGAAATGTCAATCCAGAGACGCCAGAACCCTCTAATAAGAGTGGCTGGGATTCTTTTTTTTTTTATTCACGGCACTGTCGCGGTAACCTGGCAACCTTTTGATCTCGTTTGTGATCTGATGAGCGGGAGGATGAGGAGGAGGAGGTGGTCTGATGAGGGCTGAAGTGTGCATGTGGCTTTCGTACCGGCTGTACATAACTCCTCAAACCATGAAAATGCGCGGCTGACATTTAGCGTCCGTCACACACTCTCCCACTAAGGATATATTTTACGCCGATAAAGGTTAGGGCTTGGACTGTGTGGCTCAACAGTAAAATACAAAAACTCCGTCTTAGTTTTTTGGGGTGGCAGCTGCAAGCCTATCAGTGCTGCTGCTTGGATGAGCAAACGGTCTGTTGGAGGTCAAGACAAAAGGATGGTGGATGTTCTGGTGCTGTCCCGAGTGAGGAATACACATGAGTTTTTGGCTTTTATCCTCCCCCTGCTACATCATAATCCGCCCTTCTGGCTCCTTCCCTTTACTGGTGATTCTCGTACCTCTCATGTAATCAGCAACCAGAATGCCAATGCACACCATTCAAAAAAACACTGCACGCAACCAGGGCCGTAACCAGATATTTTCAAATACCGAGGACAAATATTGCACGCCGTACCGCATGCTGTAGGCCTACATATAGGTATGTGAAGTGTGGGGGGGGATGCAGTTGGGGCTGGTGGACAGAAATGATAACTCCTAATAATGTTCAAGTACTGATTTAGAAATGATGAAAAAGTTGAAGATTAAAATGTCTGTGCACTACTAGAAGATCTAACAAAATAAGTAGGCCTATATGGAAAATGTAATGAATAAGCATACTTAGAATTTGATGGTGATGATACTCTGAAAAGGTAACATGAATGGGCAGCATACATTCTGGAAATAAGCCACTAAAACATAGGCCTACTCTAAATTAATTAATATTGATATTGATTAATTTAATATTGATAGGCATGAGTGTCAATAGCCTGTAGCCTACACATGTTTGAAGTTCAGTTCAGTATGTTTATTAACGACCTCCCAGATTGTTGTCAAGATGCTGAATTTCATATGTATGCAGACGATGCTGTGTTATATGCCCATGGTAAAACAGCTGCTGCAGTCTCCCAAAAATTAAATGACCAACTGGAGGCTGTAGCTCTTTGACTGAATAGGTCATGTTTGGCACTAAATGTAAATAAGACTGTGTCAATGTGCTTCTCCTCTGGGAGGCGCCCCATATCAACCACTTTAAATATTAAAATTAGTTTGTTCCAGATTCTACCACCACATCTAAAAACTGACTTCTGGGTACTGGTAAAGTTCTATCTCGTGGTGCTTAGAGTGTAGCTGACTTTCGCGAAGCTGCCTAATATATATTTCTATAGAATGCAATGTCAGATGCAATATTTCCACTTAGTTTTAAAATAACTTGATTATAATGTGATTATGTGGACAAAAAAAAACGTGAGAATCCATGCTGATCTTTACACCAATCACAGTCAGAACGATTTTCATCATATTATCTTTCTTTGAATTAAAAAAATAATAAACTAATGGCAAAATACCGAGGTCATGACCTCGGTGTCCTCAATGCTGGTTAAGGGGCTGCACACAACCAAGGTACAGTTAGTACACTGTGTACAGAACCATCATCAACAACTTAATACAGGAATTCCAACTGACAAATGATTTTTGGTAATATTGCACAATACAAAAAGTCCACTAACTGTCTGGCTTCCCTCTGGACACAATAAAAAGTTATAGGGGGAAATTACAGTATTCCATCAAAGGATCTCTATACAGTAGATTAGAAGATCAACTTACTGTAGAAATATAACTCTTAATGGAAATAAAACAGTAATACAACCAGGTGATTACTATACAAGTTAATACTTATATGAGAACATTTTGTTAAGAATACAGACTATTTCTCTTGCCAGTCCAGAAGTATTCTTGTGCCAAATGACAGTGCAACCCTCATCCCAAAGTCACACGCCCGTGCGCACACACATACACACACACCCCCTCTGACAGCCAAACCTGGGCCAGACACCAATTGTCATAGACAGCACGCATACACACCTGTCCGCTCCAATAAGCCAGGGACAACTCTGAGGCGGACAGGGATATGTGCACCCACCACTCCTGTCACATAGGGAGGGAGGGAGAGGGAGAGGGAGAGGGAGAGAGAGAGAGAGAGAGAGAGAGAGAGAGAGAGAGAGAGAGAGAGAGAGAGAGAGAGAGAGAGAGAGAGAGAGAGAGAGAGAGAGAAAGTGTGTGTGTTCATAGTGTGGACATCCCTGAGAGACACTGTGTGTGTGTGTGTGTGTGTGTGTGTGTGTGTGTGTGTGTGTGTGTGTGTGTGTGTGTGTGTGTGTGTGTGTGTGTGTGTGTGTGTGTGTGTGTGTGTGTGTGTGTGTGTGTGTGTGTGTATGTGTGTGTGTGTGTGTCTGCGTGTCTGAGGGCTGGTTGGCTGTATTGGAGAGGAAGCGCATGTCTCACCTCTCTGTATCTCCTCGGGGGAGACACAGCACTGCCACATCAAACTGACTTCAGCAGGCACGCACACACGCACACACACACACACACACACACACACACACACACACACACACACACAGACACACACACAAACACACACACACAAACACACACACACACACACACACACACACACACACACACACACACACACACACACACACACACACACACACACACACACACACACACACACACACACACACACACACACACACACACACACACACACACACACACGCGCGCACACATCCATGTGCACGCACGCATGCACACACACACACTCTCACTCTCTCAAACACATATGAATATATCACCAGTGTAAAAATCGGGCACACAAGATCCACAACAATTCTGGTTGAATTTTCCAGAATTTTCCATTAAAAAAAATCATTAAGAAAATATACACAATGTTGTAACAATGGTTTTGAAAACAAGGTCTCTTTGTCAGTAACTTAATACTTGACAACAAAAATGTATCTCCTTGACTATACCACACAACCATTCTAGCCAGTCTGCCACCACTAAGTTACCAGCATACAAAATCATTACTATAGCTACTCCAGGAGCCAACTCGCTTGCAGATAACATTGGAGAACTTTCCGTTGACACACTTAAAAGCACACATACCCACACACTTCCCCGTTGCTTACACAAAAGCGAGAGAGGGAAAAAAGTGGCCAAAAGGTTCACTTAATTGGAAAGTTTGAACTCCTATCAGAACCTGATAATGAAGGCTGCCCACGCCGGCTTGTAAGTGCCCAAGTAATGTCCCAATTTGCAATCTAATTTAGCCAAGAACCCATCAAGGGGGGATGGGGGTGGGCTGCACTTTTTTCTCCTCCTCTTTTTTAGGGACTTTATCAAGCGCAGGCAAATGCAATTTAATTTCCCTATTGTAGGTGTAATGGGCCTCTGTCTCGGGGCTGAAGGAAATACCAACCGCCTGGCGCGGCAGACGGTTTGCACGTTTACGCGATTGCTGACACCAATTTGAACAGTTCAGCAGCAGCAGTGGAGGCAGTGGCGGCGACGGCGTTGAAGGTGTCGGCTCTATCTGTGGCGGTAGAGAGACAATGTGGAGCGGGGGGCACAGGAGCCATTAGGCGGCAGGCGGCGGGATGAGTGGAGGAGATAAGCGCCTCTCTTTCTACTCTCTCTCTCTCTCTCTAGCTAGTGCTGCCTCACTCATCCGCACGGCACTGTCTGCTGCCTGTCACAGTGGCAGTGGCAGTGGCGTTCTTGGGGTGTGAGTGTGTGTGTGTGTGCGCTTGTGTGTGTAGGGGGTTGGGGGTACAGACGCTCTCGTCTCGTTAGACCTCCTGCAGGTGTAGCACCAGGAAGACAGAGTCCTCCATTTACTGCTCTGCAGTTGGTGGTGGCAGAAAAAAAAAAAAACCTTTTCCGCTGCTAACTTCCACATTGCCATGCAAATGTTTCCACTTTAAACTCTGCTACTGCTCAGTAGAAGTGACACTTCCATTAGCTGTTCAAGTCTGGGGATGGGGAGGTGCAGTGAACTCTGCATCATTCTACCTCCCATAGGTATAGGTATATATAAAATAGTCAGCACCACTAAGTTTCATTTTAAAGAAACAATGCTCAATTTTCCCATCAAAACTTTTCAAATCTGATTTTTTTTTTTTTTTTTCAGCTTTTGACCTTGGTTCTGTTTGTAACAGAGGTCTGAATAGAGGTACACTATCAGCACTCAACAGCAGCAGTTTAGGCATGTGTCTGTCTACGTGTGGTGACAGAAGAAAACAGAGTTTTGTCTCATCTCTGAAATTTACTGTAGTCACAGAATTAACCCAATTCCATGCTGCTCCTACGCTCACAATTCACACCATAACCTTAATAACTACAGAAGGACAAAAGTGCTGTTACAACTTAGACTTTGTTTACACAAGGTCTGTTCTAACTTCCCATTTACACGTTAATGGAGTTTTAGCTGTGTTTTGGGCACATATCGTGCTAACGGGATCTAAGGGCGTATTCACACCTACCACGTTTGGTCCGGACCAAAGGACCAAACGGACCAGGTTCGGACCTTTTGGGATGGTCTGAATACAAACCAGCGAATCCTGGTCCGGACCAAACAAGCGGACCGAGACCGAGCTGAAAGGTCGGACTCGGTCCGGATCAAACGAACCCTGGTGCGGACCTTTTGGAGGTGTGAAAGCAGACCGGACCTAATCCCAGACTTTTTGCTTTTTTGTACCTCGGGAGCTTCCGTCGTTTTTCGAGATTAATGGGAAACAGAGTGTAAACAAAGCGACTCCACAACTTGTCATGTCCATGTCTTTGGTGTAAATTCGACAGAGTGGTTTGTTTGCAACAATATTAGCCTAATATTAATAAAATAATAGCCTAAACTATCGCAATCGTGGGCGTAGGCTACATTATTGTAGGCTACGGTCATTCATATTTTCAATGAGGATGGCTTGTCAGTGGAGCACGGGAAAGGAAAAAGAGACTGTTAATTTACATATCACAGCATTTTAAATGTTGATTGGGGCAAATCCGAAAAGTGAAGAAACGGAAGAAAACACTGTAGTCCGCACAGTATGGATTCTGATAATGGTAGCAATAATTACGACGTTGGCACTTTAGTTGGGTCATTTATAGAAGTTCCGTGACCGTGGAGAGGAAAGGTTTGTTTCTCACTGGATTTGGCATCTATACAGGTTATATAAAAAAATGAGCCGGGGTGCCCCTCACAAAAATGTGGGGAAATTTTTGTAGAACCCTATATCCAAAATGGCTGCTGCCAGCCAAGCTGGAAATTTACTTTTTAATGGTTTTGCGCACAATGCTGCATAATACATGGTTTCTGAGACTATTTGGGTCAAGAAATTCACAAATGATGTAGATTTATTGATTTGACCTATTTTTGACCTTCAAATTCAAGATTGCTGCCACTTTTGGCTCTTTAAATGTCAATTTTTCAAAATCGTCAGAGAGCTTTGATATTAGGCTCAAATGAAAGGTCTGCTCATACTGAGTTCAGTTATGGACAGTAAAGTAGGCTATGCAGAAGTCATCTGAAAGGTAAAAATATCAAGGTTTGTGGTTGATGAGAATTAAACTGCTTATAAGTCGGGTCATGATGTGAGGTTCCGTGACCATCCTCTGGCAAAGGATGTTTTGATGATTGATTTGACCCTTTAGAAAAGATTTAGCCCCCATGTCCCTCCCAGAAATCCCGGCATTTTTTGCTAGAGACGCAAATTCAAAATTGCGTCCGCGGCGCCATCTCTAAGAAATAACTTTTAATCTGAATGACTTAAAATCATGTATGAAGACACTTTTTCATACAAGTCAACCATGAGGATTCCAAATCTGACGTCATTTTGATAATACAACTTTGTTTTGACCATGAAATTCAAGATGGCTGCCATCTAGAACAGTCGTTTTCAACCTTTTTTTGGCCGTGACCCTGCAAAACTGGACTGGGGATCCCCCAATTTGTGTAGCTCCATTCCTCATACATAGATATTGAGAAAATAGCTGATATACAAGCATACAATACCTCACATTATAAGGCGTAGTGTGCTTGTAGGTAGGCAATTTTCACAATGTTTGGCTTTTTAAATATGATTTGACAATTTGGCCAATGTTTTAGCATTGTTTGTTGATAGCTTTAGATGCAGTGATGGTAGTTTACTTTGAGAGTCCTTACGTTATCCCCCCCCCCCCCCCCCCCCCCCCCACCCCAAAAAGGGTCTCGACCCACAGGTTGAAAGCCACTGATATAGTGGAAAACTTGAACTTAAGGCAAGAGCTGCTGAAATGGTTCTCTCAAAGCAGCCATCAACCTGGTTGAAGACAGTCAAACGTGTGAAGCTCTCAGAACTGCTAGAAGACTGTGTTGTTGAGGAATGTGTGGCTTTATTCAACCCCAATGGCATATAGAGGAAGACGCAGAAGAACAAGCTCATCCAGAAGATCTCCCTCCAACATATTGTGATTGAAGAACCCTATGTTTCTCTAATTGACATGGGCATGATCTGGAGGATGGCAACTCCATCAGTAGAAGATTGGCAGACACAGGACGCCACACCATACAATTGGTTGGACTATGTCCAAAAGGTGTCTCCAGCATCCTTGCCTGCCAGTGTGGAGTGGCGCACTAGGTACGCCAAGTAGTTGTCAAGAAGGCCATGTTGGCGTAAGATGTTTGCATCTGAAGGGAGACGGATAAAAGACTCTCAAGTCTTCATGGTCTTCCACTTGGAAGCAGAGGCTTCAGCCATGGTGCTACTCTTCTTGTGTGCATAGATCACCTGTCTCGTGAACGCAAACTACTCTTCTCAGATGACACTGCCATTGTGAGATGTATTAAAGATGGGCAGGAGGGGGAGTACAGGGGCCTGGTGCAGAACTTTGTTAGATAGTGCGGGACCAACCAGTTGCAGTTGAACACCACCAAAACCAAGGAAATGGTCGTTGATTTCTGTTGGTCCACCCCACCCCTTGTGCCTGTATCTTTTGAGGGGGAGACAGTGAAAACAGTCTGCACCTACAAATACCTGGGGGTACATCAGAAAAGTAAATTAGACTGGTCAGTAAATTCACACGCAGTCTAAAAGAAAGTGCAGAGTAGGCTCTATTTCCTGAGGAAGTTGAGATAATTTATGTCTGCAACGCACTCCTGCAGATTTTCTACCAGTCTGTCATGGCTAGTGTGCTTTCCTATGCTGTGGCATGCTGGGCGGGAGCATTAGGAAGAGAGATGTTGGACCAGAGATGCAGGGATCATTGACATTGATTACATGGTGAGAATGAGAATGGTGGGCAAGGATGATGGATGACACCTTTTTGACACAGCCCAACCACTTGTATGACGTGCCTCCTGTCAGGGGCGCCGCTAAACATTTTGGGCCCCATGAAAGATTCACATTTTGGGCCTCCGAAATGACAAATTCTGTTATCAGCATTCTTCCAGCGGGCCTGTCAGTGCTGTCAGGCCCTTAGAATCTGTAACAACTTTCCCCCCCTCGCGGCACCCATGCGTCCTGTGTCCAATGGAGTTGCCATCCTCCAGATCATGCCCATGTCAATTAGAGCAACATGGGGTTCTTTAATCGCAATAGGTTGGACGGAGATCTTCTGGATGACCTTGCTCCCTTGCATCTTCCTGTATATGCCATTGAGGTTGAATAAGGTGAATAAGGCCACACGTTCCCCAACAACATGGTGTTCTTGCAGCTCAGGGAGCTAAGGTTGACTGTCTTGAACCAGGCTTATCACTACTTTTGAGAGAACTTCTGTCCATTTCAGCAGCTCTTGCTTTGAGTCCCTCAACAAGCTTCTTTATGCAAGAATGCTTGGAAAATGTCCTATGAAATGTTCTATGTACTAGATCAGTGGTTCTCAACCTGTGGGGTGTGGGTGGGATGTCAATATAAGGACTCTCAATTTAAAAGACCATCACCAATGGAGTAGGGGTCCCCAGTCAAAATATGACTGTTTTGGGGGGTCACGGCCTAAAAAGGTTGAAAACGACTGTTCTAGATGGCAGCCATCTTGAATTTCACGGTCAAACCAAAGTTGTATATCAAAATGATGTCAGATTTGGAATCCTCATGGTTGACTTGTATGAAAAAGTGTCTTCATACATGATTCTATGTAGATTAAAAGTTATTTCTTAGAGATGGCGCCGGACGTCATTTTGAATTTGCCTCTCTAGTAAAAAATGCCAGGATTTCTGGGAGGGACATGGGGGCTAAATCTTTTCTAAAGGGTCCATAGAGGTCAAATCAATCATCAAAACATCCTTGCCAGAGGATGGTCACGGAACCTCACATTATGACCCGACTAATCAGCAGTTTAATTCTCATCAACCACAACCCTTGATATTTTTTACCTTTCAGATGACTTCTGCATAGCCTACTTGTAATTTTACTGTCCATAACTGAACTCAGTATCAGCAGACCTTTCATTTGAGCCTAATATTAAGGCTCTCTGACGATTTTGAAAAATTGACATTTAAAGAGCCAAAAGTGGCAGCCATCTTGAATTTGAAGGTCAAAAATAGGTCAAATCAATAAATCTACATCATTTGTGAATTGACCCAAATAGTTTCAAAAACCATTTATTATGCAGCACTGTGGGCAAAACCATTAAAAAGTAAATTTCCCGCTTGGCTGGCAGCAGCCATTTTGGATATAGGGCTCTACAAAAATTTCCCCACATTTTTGTGAGGGGCACCCCGGCTCATTTTGTTATTTAACCTTTATAGATGACAAATCCAGTGAGAAACGAACCTTTCCTCTCCACGGTCACGGAACTTCTATAAATGACCCAACTACTTATCCCCCTGGCTTGCTAGCTGTGCGTTGGATGGATGTAGGCTAGTGGAATAGCCGCTACTTGAAGAAGTTGTGATGAAGACAACGAAGGTAATTCATTAATTTACCCGCTGTGGTGGCATGTTGGCAAGTTTGTATGATCCAAACGCTATGCCCGTGCTCGTCATGTTACTTTTTTCTTGATGGAGTGCGTGAAATATTGCTGCAAATTGTAGCCAATATTCCAATGCAAACGTATCCAAATGACAGTGCAGTTTATTTTCGAGAAGAAAGAATGGCGTGGTGCCTGAAATTAGATCACCAATGTTTCACACTGAGCCTGTTTTGCGTCGTTCCCAGACATCCCAAGTGTAAAACACTGATTGCAGGGAGGTGGTTATCCTAATATTGATGACTAAACCAGCCAGCAATCTCGCCCGCACGCTATATGACATTATAAGAAAGAAAGAAAGAAACAGGGATAAAATGTGGCTATCCCAACTCGCGGGATCAATCAATTGGCTTTCAGGAAGACTCCCTTCATGTCATGAGCTTCAGATAGTCTGCGCTATATTTCGTGTGAGCGCTATGCCATACATGCCGTGAACGTTTATTTTACATGCCGCTGAACTCTTTGGATGCTTGTAGGCCTATTTGGACATAGCCTTAACTTGTTGCGCGTGTCGTTTCTGACCAATAGCTGAACGACCTCAGGGCGCGAGTCTTTCACCCCACAGTCACTGTAACAGTACAATGTAATGGAAAATGAATGGTCAGTTTTTAGTCATCTTTTTCAATGTGATGTTTTAATTGGAAAAATTATTTTATTTATTATTAGTTATTTCAGGATAACTCGGCAAGCAATTAAATATTTTTGATCTTAGGGGTTTTTATTGGAGAAAAGCAGGAACGCCAGGGGGATAACAAAGCACGCAAAATTAGTTTTTGTACGGAATTTTTTTAACTGAGGCCTCATAAAAAGGGATACTTTTATCTGTTATACAGTTTTCTTAAAAACATCACATTGAAAAAGATGACTAAAAACTGACCATTCATTTTCCATTACATTGTACTGTTACAGTGACTGTGGGGTGAAAGACTCCATTTAAGCTCATTCAATGCATGAGTAGTCCACAGAATATTGAAGACTTTCAAAATTCCTGAACAGGTAGGGGAGGCTATATGAGCCTGGCGCATATAGCAGATTCAGAGACAGCAACGGCATGATGGACGGTTGACAACTGAGCTGTAATTCACAAGAGATAATGTCTGAGCAGTTTCCTCTTGATATATAACTATGCACTGCAGTGGGGGGAAGTCTTGGTGACAAAACACTTCAAATCATCTTCCAGGACACAATATGTCTAACAGTCCTAGTCTGACATCCATAGCAGATAGCTGCACGTAGAGACAGGAAAATCCACTTACATAAGGGACAAGCTGGTGAAGAGATACTTGATATTAAAGACATCTGCAAACATTCATGTTACCACACCAAGATGCTTTCATCAGGTCAGCTAAATAAAAAATAGGATTGAGGGCTGTCATATCCCTGATTGCTACAATTGACAGTCACTGTGTTCATAGCTCATAGTGTAAGAACGTAAAATATAATTGTCATATGTTTCATTGACTGCCCATTCTTTATAGTGCAATTCCTGAGATGCTTTGTATGTATCCCAAGATGCTTGCGTAGATTTAGAAATTGGGGGAATTCTGGGAAAGTAAAAAGTAAAGTCTTGCCTCTTCAGTTCAAGCTTGTATGTCTGTGAGTTATTCCAGTCAGAACCCACAATCTCAAATTACTAGCGTTCACAATAGCGTTACGTGTGCTGGGTAAGAACGGGCTGTTATGACAAGTATACACAATGCATTGTAATAACGTAATGAGAGTGCTGATTAACACATTCTGCTGTGCTTACCTGCTGATCTGCAGGCTGTGCTCTGTGAGTGACACGAGCAGTCTCAGGGCATACACAGGCACCGGATCTGGCTCCAACAGCAGAGACTCATACCTGACAACATACATAGGACCAGTCAAACATCTACCCAAAGCCACTAACAAACGAGGGCATAATCAGCAACACAATAAAAAGACTTTCAGTGTTAGGCAACTGGACTTGCTTTTGGAACTTTAAGACGTGTTGTCTCTTTATATATTCAGTTCAAAAATGTGCTCTAAGACTGATCCTAATTACATCTGTATGTCGTTTGTTGTTATAGTTGATATGTAAATGGAATATGCATGACCCTTCCTCATAATTGATATCACAATTGCCGCTTGAAATGCATCAGTGAAACTATAAAGGTGCATGTGAGCAATCTGATGTTTCTCACTATGATGACCTGCCAGCGCAGTCGCGATTTCACATGCCAGACCAGGAAATATTGAAACTTTCGGGAGGCTCTGTGCCCATTTGTGTAAATTGCATAGTCTTTACAAAAAAAAACCAGCAAAACAGCGAGAAAGAGTTTACCTTCTCAAAGTGCAATCTACTATGTAGCCTGTTTGCTGATGCTAACATATCACAGATGTTGGCTTTCACTTGCACTCATAAGAGCAAATACATTTCAATGACCTACATCTACACCAAAACATTTTGGTTGACCCTCCCTTCAACAAAGTAAAAAAATTACATGTCCTTCTCCCATTTTCCTCCAGCTGCCCCTCCCATAAGGGTCCAATCCCTAAGGATAGATCAGGCGAATACACCGGCAGCGACAAGATCAAGTGACAGAGAATCGCTGGACTGTGCAGCAAAAGCGGTGTGAGCAGTAGAAGCGACAGAGCATGTCTGTTACACGCAGAATGCAACCATTCCAACATTCCCATTGCCGGCTGCCGGCGAACTGCATCATAGCTGATTTGCATAATATTCGCTGAAGTCCAACTACAAGTCGCGTGAATCGCCTCTAGTCGACCTAATCGCTTTTGTCGCGTGACTCAATATTAAGTCAATTACAGCACTTCCGTCACTGAAATTGCTCATGTCGCACTTGGTCTATTCGTGCCTTAAGGCCTAAGGACTTTTAAAAGTAGGTGTGCACATCCAGAAGTAACTTTCTTTTGCCAGTGCCAGATAACAGTGTCAAACAACGGAAATTCCTGATTAATATCCAGGGGGATTGAAATGTTCCACGGCCTTTTTAATAGCATAAGTAACTGCAGTGTACATTCCAAAAGTAAAAGTGTCTCTCACTGTGGTAGGAGAGCCTGAGAGATGAGGTCCAGGAGCCGTGCGTTGGAGGAGCCGCTCTTCTCTCCTCCTCCTCCATCCTCCTCCTCCTCCTCCTCCACATCCAGCTCCTCCTGGCTAAGCAGCAGCAGCGCCAGCTCAGACAGCACCCGGAGACTCACAATACGCCACTCAACTTAATACACACACACACACACACACACACACACACACACACACACACACACACACACACACACACACACACACACACACACACACACACACACACACACACACACACACACACACACGATCTATGCCTTTGTTTGAGCTACATCAAAAATGAAATGAGTCACATGTTTACATGCCAAAACACAACAGCACACAATAAAACCGACCTTGATCACAAAATAATGTACAAAAAAACACATGCCACGCTCATCTATTGCTTTCAGAGAAAAAGACACACCATTTTTGCTGAAGGCCAGCGATGTCAAAGGAGGCAGAATGGAATCCACTACCTAGAAAAGGGGAGAGAAAAAAAGAGGTCTTTGTGAAGGCATCTACAAGGGTAACGCACGCACAGGCACACCTACACAGACAGGTGCCTGCATGGCGGCAACAGCTGTGGCTTCGCATGCGAAGGTCAGGAAATAACTTTACGCAAACATCAGCACAAAGGTCTAAGCTGCTGCTGCTGCGACCACAAACTGATGTTACTGCTCCGGGTCTCAACAGTAAAACATACACTTGTACACAACTACTATGCACACACGCACACCAACACAACCACACAAACACAAGGACACATAAGCACACAACTCAGTTCCATGATGCTGAATGCCAAAAAAATGGCCTCCAACTCATGACAGCTGCAATTTGCATGCTGCTTTCACTGTTTGATCACAACACTGTCCATTACCGTAAAATCAGTAGGAATGTAACTATTATAATTATGACTATTACTCTTGTTTTTCTTGCTATTATCTTATACTTATTCCTTAATGTTGTTGGTATTATTATCATGATCATTTCCGTAAATTGTTAATACTCTCCATCTCAAAATAAATGTATGCCCCTTGTCTTCTACCACACACACACTCTGAAGCCAAGCACCACACATGCAGTATACAATATAAGCAAACCACAGACAGACAAACACAGAAACATACACAAACAGCACACGCAGACAAATACAACTAGCACACACAGAGCAGATAGACACAACAAAGCAGCACAGCAGCACACAAAACAACAGCACAGGCAGACAAATATGGTACACACACAAACAGAATGCAGACAGGCACACAAACACACAGACAAACAGCACAGACAGACACATACACCCACAAATACACAACAACACAGAGTACAGACAGCCACAAGCACACAAACAGAGCACAGCCAGCCACACGCATACACAAATACAGTGCAGACACAAACAGAGCACAGACAGGTACACACACAAACACAAATACACACAAACACAAATACACAAATACGCACACGCACACAACCCAGGCTGGCTCCACCACATCAAGAGAGTGCAATTACTGCACATGCTATTTTCCTGCAGTCACATTTTTCTACCCCTGTTGTTTATGAGGGGTTATTAAAACTGCAGGCGCTCTGTCTGTCTCTCCATCACGCTAACTGCCACTTACAAACCCCCCTCCCAATCCCATACAAACTAAATGATGCAACTCACAGTCAGACCTTAAAGTACAGGCACACACCAGAGCGAGAACCAAGTTTCAATTTGGCAAGTCTTTTTCCACCATATGCACTCTACGTGCTGAATGAGAAGCACCAGACACATATGCACGCACGCACGCACACTGATATGGGTAATGAGAAATGAGGGGTTAGGGGTTGGACCTCGCAGTGCTCCTCTGGGGTGGACCACGTAGGCTCCCATCGGCCCCAGCATGCTCAGAAGACCACATCTCACAATCAAAAAGGACACATCTTTTGTCAGGTGGCTGGGGCAGAACCACAATATTAGGACTAGAGGAGCCTGTCATTAAACTGACAGCTGAATGTAGATCCGGAGCAAAATATGGAGAAGTGGAAAAACCTTGCTACCCAAAATGACTAAGAACTCCTTCAAATTAATAGATAACATCACAGTAAACTGAAAAAAGGTAGATGTTTGTTATCGGATGTGATGTACACATTTTTGCGTTTGTATCTGAATCGGAATATTAGTGCGGCCTGTATCTGAATGGGAACATTAGTGCATCATTTAGGTATGCCATTACTTTATGTGTGTCATTACTTCATGTGTGTGAATGTATGTGTGCATGTGTGTGCATTTGTCCCCTGCCAAGGATCGTCAGCCTAATGGTTTGTGTTGGATTGTAATTATGATGTCTACTGCCATTACGATACCATCAGTGTTCCGTGACCTTGATCCTCTCCTCTCACTCTCTCTTTCCCTTTCTCCCTCGGTCTCTTTTTTTTCGCTCTCTCTCTCTCCTTGTCATCTCCCTCCTGCAGACTTGTTTCATCAAACAAGAGTTGTCTGACCAGGCTCTCCATCTCTCTGTAGTATTGCTGCCTGCTCCAACCAGTGGGTCACCACTACGTGAGTGGCTGTGCCCTGCGGCAGGTTGATGAAGCATTGGGAGAGGGAGAGGGAGAGGGAGGGAGGGAGAGGGAGGGAGGGGAAGTGGAGGAGTGCAGCGCGGTGATGCTGTTCTCTTCTCAGTGTGTGGAGGTGTGGGGTGAGCAGGAATGGGTTGATGAGGCAACATGGCATCATACCAGTACGTTAGACAACACGCAGACTTGAACCGTCTATTGCGTTTGTGCACAACGCCTTTGCATATTGACTCGTGCTCCACAACGTCCTGTGACAGGTTAGATTTAGGGATGGTTTTGGTCTGGGCATAATGTCACCACAATTTCATCATTTCCTTTGCTAGCTTCACAATTTTTTGGCAAAAGTAAAGCGCAGAAACGTTGCTTTACTGACAGGTTAGGGTTAGGCATGGTTTTGGTCAGGGCATAGCAGAGCATTTTCGTGTTTAGCAATGGATATTTCCCGCAGACACGGCGGGAAAACTGTGCGAACGCCGGCACGTGACAAAAGTGCTTTCCCGCCACATCTTAAACTTGCAAAGTCGCCACACCTCAGTGCGGAATGCACTGGCATGAGATACACACCCCTTTACATGATGCCAGTCTGATGAAGCACAGAAGAATGAAATAGTAGAGCAAAGTGGAGCAGTGCAGTGTGCTGTTCTCACCATATGGAGGCGAGTGAACAGGGCTTGGTGCTGGGTTAATGGAAGAATAGGGGAGGGGGAGTGGAGGAAGAGAGGAGCAGAGGAGAAGGAGAAGCAGAGGAGTGGTTTTCGGTGATGTGGTATTCTATGGGGTGAGCAAGGGATAGGGGGCTGGGTTGATGATCCATAGGGGAGGATGGTGCGGTGCGGAGAGAAAGAGAGGGGGGGGGGGCAGCGGAGGATGAGGACAGAGAGGGGAAGGGGAAGTGGTGTGGTGCTGGTGCTGGAGGAGTGGTGGTGTGGTGTGGTGTGCTGCTCTCACCGTGTGGGGGTGTGGGGTGAGCAGCGCTGGGTGCTGGGTCACGGCCTCCACGGCACTCAGAGTGCTCCTGATGAGATCCTCTGCACCACCGGCGCCTGCACAGCACACCAGGGAGAGAAAACAGCACGGAAAGCAGAGACACACAGGTGACCCAACTACACACATGAATTCCAGCCACCACTGAGAGAGAGAGAGAGAGAGAGAGAGAGAGAGAGAGAGAGAGAGAGAGAGAGAGAGAGCAGCGGCTGACATGATCTACAGACAAGCAGCACTACAGAATCTGTTTCACTGAACGATCTAAAGGAATCTGAAAACTGTATTTCCATGGATACAGTTGGGCTAAATATAGCATAAGTAACAAAAAAACAGATAATAGTACAAAGCAGGGCTTTGAACCGGTTCAAGGAACGAAAACGAAAACCAGGAACTTTTTGTATTTTACAGGGAACAGAAACGAAACCGGAAACGTTATTATTTTTTATGTTCTGGAACGGGAACACTTATTTAAAAATAATGGTAACCGGTTAATACCGTTCCTCAAACAAAAAAAAGTAATTATTTTCCTGCGCACGTTACCATGACGGCTGAGGTTCACGTTAGCAACAGTATCTCTGTTCACGTCCTGTGTGACATCAGACATTCTCTGACTGAATGGAGAGAGAGCTGTGGATTACAAAGTCTCCACTCCACATCTTAAATAAGAGAAACCACTGTCATACAAAAGGGCGGAGTTTCCATTGCATCATTGTAAGACATTGCAGAGAAGCACATGTAAAGAGCACCGAGAATGTTCTACCTTATTGGGCATCCATGGCCGCTTCAAATATGCACAAACTCACAATGTGCATCATAGCACTCCCCGTGACCCAAGTCAGCGTGGAGCGCACATTTTTATCATTGAGGTTTATTCTCCGCTTCTCCGCTTAGGTCAACCCTGAATGACAAAATTCTGGAGAATATCTTTTCATCCATTTGAATAAACAGTTTGGAATGCAGGCTGACTCATTTGCACTTCCGTCTTTCTCGGTTAATTAACGTCAGTTAGGCCTATGGGGAGTAATCAGCTGACAGGAACGAAATTAACCGTTCCGGGAACAATATTTTTTTGTTCTAACCGGTTCGGGAACGTCAATTTATTGGTGGAACTCATAACCGGAAACGTTATAATTCCGTTTCTGTTCGGAACAGAACGTTTGGAAAAAAATAACGGTTCAAAGCCCTGGTACAAAGTAAAAAAGAAAATGATAACTACCGTGCTTAATTAGTACAACTTCCTAATCATCTTTAGACAATTTAAGACATCTGAACTGTATTTTATGGATAAAGCTGGCTAAATATAACCCAAGTTACAGTAAGCAGCAGACAGCAATAAAGCAATGCAGAACTCAATGATTACAACAGTACCTTGCTTGGCTGGTTAAAGCATCCTAATCATCTTTAGACTGCAGTAATGGCCAAGTATAATCAATGAATTTCACCCTTGAGAGCTGGAGGTGATTAAACAGGCCGAGGCGTTCACTGAAGTGTGAGCTGTCATCTATGTGGCAATTACGTATCACGCTGCCAGAAAGGTGCAGCTGTGCCAAAATGCTTAGCAGGAAGCTTACGGGAGCACATTCACTATACTGTCAATGGTCTCTATGTGAGGTTTCCCCTTTTAAAGCTGCACTGTGCAATGCTTGTCGTCGTTTATTCTGGATTTCACAGCTTAAAAGGTGCACTGCGTAATATTTGTAGTTGCTTATTTCCAGAATGCAATATTTCCACAAATACTTACCACCACCATCAAATTCTAAGTATTCGTTATTACAGGGAAAATTGTACTGTTTATACATGAAAAGATGTATCTTCTCCATGTCTGACATTTTTTAATTTCCAGAAATAGACATTTTTATCTGCAAAACTTACTGCACTTTGGTCATACTAGTAAATAGTAGTTCACTGATTCTTGAGAAAGCGGCTAAAACATGTCTCTGCAATAAACTGCCAATTCTGTTGAAAATTAACTACATTTTCATGAACAAAATGAATCCAGGTAAAGACACAGGGGTCTGTTACATAAATGTACAGTCGTTTGAAATATTTAAGTGTAATTTTATTACTTTTCATGGCTATAAACCTGCCCACACCCTGTAAAAACAGCTGTCCCAAGGACAGACATCATCATTTCAATTGACTTCAAATGTAAAAATCACTGATATTATTGAATAATATCACCATGATGTGAAAGTCCATATTGAAGTGGTTCTGCAGATATGCACATAGTGCGTGTAAAGCAATATTTACTACTATTTTCTGATTGCTCAAAGTGTGTCCAGCATATTAGTCACCACCGTCAGATTAAAAATCAGGTATGCGTAATAAAATCAGGTATGCGCAAGGTCATTCTCATTACTTAGGACCCCTTCAAACCTTTAGATCTACTGTAAGCTTACTAATTTCTCCTCAATTTGATAATTTGTTTGGACACTGGTACTGTCCCAAACATAAACTGTCAACACCGTCGGGGGTTTTAATAGTATTATTGTTACATTAATGTTAATTATATATACTTTTTCAGAAGCGTCATGAAGCCCCTAAGAAACAGAGCGAAAACGAAGTGGCTAATGTGAGCAAAAAATGCACAATATGTAAAAGAGTGTTTTTTTGTCTCACACCGTCAGATGTCACCACCGTCAGATTTTGTTCCGCTCATCATCTTGTTCCATATTTTACTAAATTGTGCTGGTTAATGAAACATTACCAGACATGTTAGTAATAATTGTGACCCAAACTTATACTCCAGCCTCCACTGAGGTGCATTTGGAGGGTTTTTTGTCACAAAACCTGACGGTGGTAACATCTGATGTAGTTCACAAAAAAGCATGTGTTTTACATGTTTTTGACAAGTTTTAAGAATATGCTTCCAATAAGTATCTACAATTATGTTGAATTGTAAAAGTATTTCTCTTAAATACAGTAAACTTATTTTTTTACTTCTAATTCTGTCCTGACGCTGGTGACGAAACCAAGAAAGAGCCCATTTTATGAAAAATGTAAAACATGGGGAGCTTGGCCAATACATTCACTGTACAGTCAAGACGTTCATCTATGATAATACACCTCTATATTTTGGATTTGAACAACTTAAAACCTGTTTAGGCCACATTTTCAATAATCTAGGCCTACTTCCTAGAGTATCTAACAAATGAAGAAAAAACACATGCACAAACACTGTGCACACAAAAAATAAAGTGTTTATGCTAGATGTCATTGACTTGAGAGGGCTATTTATTTTGCTAAATGTAGGTAATAATTAGGTCACTTTCACCACCTTCAGATTACTGTCACCACCGTCAGTTCTTAAGTCACCACCGTAAGAAGGAATTTTGGACATTTTAAAGAATGTGCTTACAATTTTCATTTGGAGTTGTTGAATTATCAAAGTAATAGCAAATTTAAGCCTACACGAATATTTGTGAAATTACAAAAAATTGTTTGATCTATTTAGCCATTAAGTAAGCATTGTCTGACAGCACATATTTTTAAATTAGAACACATGAAGCAGTATTAAAATAGAATTTAAGTGAATTTTCAACATTTAAAGGCGTATGTGTGAACCAAAAAACACACACAATCACTTAAAAACTCCAGATACATATGCAACCAAATCAATACACTTTTTATTGCTTTTAATTGTGTCTGACGGTGTTGACAAAAAACAAGGTATGATCGGAGAAAAACCTGATTTCTGAAAAAAATGGAAAATGGGGAGATTGGCCTTGTGCATTTCTGAAAAGCCAAGACCTTTGTCTACGAGGATATACCATATTATTTTGTAATTCACTTCGTTTTTTTCTTTCAAGATTACAACCTGTTTTAGCCACTTTCTCAAGAATCAGTGAGTTTATTATTTAGTAAATATATGAAGAGATCAAATTTCGCAAATTTGGCACAGTTTCAAAGAGCAGCATAGTTGCAATACCTATTCTGGCTGCCATCTTACATGGTGCACCTTTAAAAAAAATAGAGCCACTACACATATTCTATTGATGGCTACTGTTCAGTGAGTCCTGAGTAGCGATGTGTACAGCTCAAGAGATGAAATAAAGTACACTGACCAACTGCAGTTCCCAAGCTCATCTCGCTGGAGTCAATGGAGGTGATGTGATTCTGGACAAAAGAAAACGGGGGAAAAGTTTTGTCCATGTTCTCCCATCTGCCATAAAACAAAACATTTTGACATGGTGAACTTCAGGGGGACTTCGACACTAGTGAATGCACTTACCAATATTGCTCCAAATTTGAGAAGAAACTGGTCAGTCACTACTTGTGGCCTGAATATCTGTGAAAACAAAGAAAATTGCAGAACTAGAAAGTGGTACTGAATTTTCCTCTCACCTTCTTCTCAACCCTCCTTCATCCTCCGCGTCTACCGCTATCCATCTCCAATTCTCCTGTTTAATCTCTTTATCCTTAGGGCTTCCGCACTCCGGCTCTGACAAAGTGCTGAGCACTGCTCCGCAAAAGTTTGATTCCATTGTTTTCAATAGAACCCCGTACACTGGCGCCGATGTCTGCGGACAATTGCGGATGTCGGATAGCGATTAGAGACAAGTTCTATTTTGTCGGCGGCGCCCATTGACTCTCAATGCTATGTTCGTGTGAAATTGGGTTTGGGGGTCAGAATTATGTCAGAAGCGAAATTGCTCTGCAGTGCTGTCGGAGCCAATGTGCGGCCGGCCTCAGCCCACTCCACCAGACCACCCCAATCTCCTCCATCCCCCACTTCCGCGGTTTAATACACATGGAGTGGAGGAAAAATCTCCCATTATTATTTAGACAGACATTTAGTCAGATAGACAGACAGATAGACAGATACATAGATGCAGTAGATAGATAGAGAGAGAGAGAGAGAGAGAGAGAGAGAGAGAGAGAGAGAGAGAGAGAGAGAGAGAGAGAGAGAGAGAGAGAGAGAGAGAGAAGGGCTGTAACAATATTGTATCGAACTGAGAAATCGTGATGCGCAGTCACGATACTGTATCGCAATACAAGGAGGCATAAGGGCCAAAACATACCAAGGCAGAACGGAACGGTCCCGGGACGGGCGCGGTCTTTCTGCTTAGTTTTGGCCGGCGTGTTTTTCTCTGCCTTTCACACTGACAGCGTCGGCGTGCGCGGCCAGTCCTATTCAAAACCCTCCCCACAGCCAAAGCTAGCATGCTACTTTGCCATTCATTTGAATGAGACACTTGAAAAATACGCTCGAGATCTATTTTCCAAATGCAGCTCGGCGCGGAGCCGGCTCCCGCGCCGCTGACGCTCGGCTACCGCCGGTTGGTGTGTAAGGACAGATATGATTCAATGTATTTTCACAGACGCCAGTAAAAAACACGGCCGTTCCGCGACGCTTTACCGCTTTGGTGTGTAAGACCCCTAATATAATATGCTCTAATACGTAATACGCCCTTTCAAGGTTTTGTTACCCTTCAGTACAGAAAACAACCACATACGGTTGTTATTGTGCTATGATGTGATGTGATTGTGCTTCCAATTATAAAATCATCACAATTATTTTTTAAATTTTAAACTTCTAACTATTCTATTCTGTTCTAACTATAAACTGTCAAAAATCGTGGAGTGTATCGAACCATATGTCAAAAATTGTGATACAAACCGAATCACGAGTTGAGTGTATTGTTACAGCCCTAATAGATAGATAGCTAGATAGCTGGATAGCTAGATAGATAGATAGATAGAAAGAATGTGCTGGTAATACACATTGTACAATCAATCCACATAGAGAGAGATGGAAAAAGAAAGAGAAAGAGCTGCACTGAGCAACCTGACACGTAGCCTAGCACCCCAGATAAGACAAGACAAGACAAGACAAGACAAGACAAGACAAGACAAGACAAGACAAGACAAGACAAGACAAGACAAGACAAGACAAGACAAGACAAGATAAGATAAGAAAAGATAAAGCTTTATTGTCTATAACACATGAAGCAGAAAATTGTCTTTGGTGTGGCTCATTCTCACAGACATTAGACAAGACTTGACAAAACAAGACATAACAAGACAAGACAATACATGTATGTTGAGGCTGGTCATTGTTCATCTTTTGTTGAGTAGGGCTACAGCTGAGAGAATGAAGGACTTCTTATATATGTTTTTGAGGGCTAGTGGAACACTGAAGCGTCGACCTGATGGAAGCAGTTGGAAGGAGTGATGGAGTATGCCTTACTACTTTCACAACAGCTGCATCAATGCGCCTGCACGTTCCACTCAGCTGCAACCTTATTTTATCAGTGTTGTTGTTGTTCATTTGCACCAGATTTGGTGTGTAATTGTACACACTTGACATTTGCTATAACAGGGCACCAGAATGTTTTATTTATTTATTGAAGTTGCTTTGCCAATATTAGCACTGTGGGAGCCCTCCATCACGAGCCGTTGTATAAATTAGGCTGACACATTAAGCGATAAGGAGAAAAGAGGAGGAGACTAGGGGTAGAGTGGAGAAAGAGAGAGAGAGAAGGGGGGTGGGGGGGAGGGGCAGAGAGAAGAGGGGGGAAATAAGGGGATGGGGAGAGAAAAATAGCCGTAGGCAAATAGTGACAGGCAGTCTGCTGACAGTCAGAATGGGCTGACCTTAGTCTTGACCTGTGTGAAGGCCAAACCAATGAAAAAAGACATCCTCGCATTTCACACATATACAATACTGACACAACACGTTCCCATAGTATCTCTCTCTCTCTCTCTCTCTCTCTCTCTCTCTCTCTCTCTCTCTCTCTCTCTCTCTCTCTCACACACACACACACACACACACACACACACACACACACACACACACACACACACACACACACACACACACACACACACACACACACACAACAGGATTACACAGACAGAAAAACAGCTCCTGTCAGGTTTCGTTGTCCATGCTAAGGGTGACGAGCCCTGGCAGATTTCTCACATTGTTACACATACACACGATGAGTACACACACACACACACACACACACACACACACACACACACACACACACACACACACACACACACACACACACACACACACACACACACACACACACACACACACACACACAACATTAAAGTTAAATACCCATTTATTCACACATTGGTGGGGGGAATATCTTATACCTTATACAGTAATACTGACCAGTAAAGTCCTCCCATTTAGACAACTGTCAGAGCAGTACCGCACAGGCTCCAGGGAACGCTCAAACCTGCCACTTGCCCCGGGGCTCTGTGATGGGCTAATAACCAAAACACTAATGACGCTACCTGGTAAGACTCCCACTAGAGGGGTAAATATTAATCAATATGTATGGAGGGATCGATCCTATGTCGAATCGAATCCTATCGTATCGTATCGTATCGTGGGGCATTCTTAAGGGTCGAAAATAATAGAATCGCTTGCCCCTGCCCAATGTCCTAGCTGTTAATTGTGCAACATACTAGAAGTGGAAAAGTAATTGGAAAAAAATAGAATCGTATCATAATGCATTCTTCAGTATTGAAAATAATCTAGTCGCTTCCTTAAGAAATCAATATTGAAGCGTATCGACATGGAAGCTGTGATTTACACCCCTAACTCTCACTCAATGGGACCACTGGTCTGTCAATCAAAAGTCCAAGCCAAGGCATTGGCACACACAGCAGGCTTAGTCCAATGGCATGATGGCAACAACAAAAAAAACACTTCAGGGAGTGAGGCACGTTATCTGTTTAGTGCCGAGTTTCAAGGGCTTTGTTGTGTCGGTAATGGTGATGTTGCATCTTAGATGACTACAGACACATGCACGTGCGCGCGCGCACACACAAACACACACACACACACACACACACACACACACACACACACACACACACACACACACACACACACACACACACACACACACACACACACACACACACACACACACACAGGGCACTTCATACTGTCTAGAGTGACAGCCTATTGCGGTCCTGATGGCTCAATTTGGCGAGTCTGCAAACCCATCTTAAGACTCCGTGGCAAATCAGTGCCAGTTGAAGACGGGGCCTAATATTTAATCATGGCAGGGCTACACCACAGGCTTTACAGGCCAACATCTCAGCTGAGCAGAGGAGGAGAGAGGAGAGGAGAGAGAGCCAAAGCAGAATCCCTACTCATCTCATTTCAGCCCCGGCTCCAATCCAATTTAGCCCCATTCTGAGGAACCCATACTAATCTTGTCGACAGGTTAGCATGGCGCAGCATCACTGCACTGTAAAAGGCAAATTCTAAATGGTTTTGGCTTTCTATACGGTACACATGCACACATACACACGCGCACAAGCACACACACACACACACACACGCACGCACACATACACAAGAACACACACACACACACGCACACATACACAAGAACACACACACACATGTATGCGCACACACACTTGCAAGCATTAAGCACATGCACACACAGTTGAATATTTAGACAGAGAGAAAAAAATATACAAATTACATTCCACATCGTTCCTTTTTTTTCTTTCTATAGGCTCTTTTTGTTAGTCAAACAAAGAAGACTTTCTAAAAACGATGGGGAGTGGGAGAGCCGAGCTGCAGCTGGAGCGATACGGTCTGCAGGAGGATCTCTGGAGAGGAGCCCCTTTACCTGAGAAGGTCTCCTTTCGCCTCCCGCAGTTGTGTGTGGCGGAGTCAGCAAAGGGGGCTGGGAGGCTAGAGAGGGGGGCTTGTGGTTGTGGTTGTGGTGAGGGAGGCTGAGCTAAAACAGTATGGAAAAGAACAGACCACCCACATACAGCTACAGCAGCAGCAGCAGCAGCACACACACAGAGTGCCCACAGCGCCAGCACCTGCAGTGCCACCAGCCACAGAGGTGGTGTGTGTGTGTGTGTGTGTGTGTGTGTGTGTGTGTGTGTGTGTGTGTGTGTGTGTGTGTGTGTGTGTGTGTGTGTGTGTGTGTGTGTGTGTGTGTGTGTGTGTGTGTGGAGGATGGGAAGGGGGGGGGGGGGGGTACCCTGACGCTAGGGGGGGCCCACAGGACCAAAATGCATCCATCCACCCACACGCAACATCAAACTTCAAAAACACCCACAGGCACATGCAGGTCTCTCAGCTCACGCAAACCTCTGCAAGCACACACTCACACAGGAGAAGCTGCACACACACACACACACACACACACACACACACACACACACACACACACACACACACACACACACACACACACACACACACACACACACACACACACACACACACACACACACACACACACACACACACACACACACGACAAGACGACACATGAACATGAACATTCACTCGCTTCTTCACATCAAACTACCCAAAACTGAACAGAAGTTAACTTGTCTGCTTGCACTTACCCAAAAAGACCCCCCCGCCACACACACAGTCTCTCTCTCTCTCTCACACACACACTCACACTCATACAAGCAGGCATATACGCTTGCACACAAACGTACACGCGCGCACATGCGCACATGCGCACACACACACGCACACGCACACACACACGCACACGCACACGCACACACACACACACACACACACACACACACACACACACACACACACACACACACCTGGGAGGTGAGCAGCTGCAGCACCACAGACATCATAGGCAGGTTCTGCTTCAGCTGTCGGGCCTGAGCAGGAGACGGGTGTTTACGGCCAACCACGCTGTCCAGCGCAAACAATATATCATCTGTAAACACACACACACACGCACACGCACACGCACACACAATTAATAACAGAGTTCATTTAAATTTGAGACAAACACAAAGTCCAGAAACAGACATAGATACAGCAGACAGACAGAGAGACAGACAGACACACACACAGCTGTGGGTGACCTTGCAGGTGGAGTGGCCAGGTGTGTTAACCCCTCTAACAGCGCACCTGTCTAACTACCACGTTGCTACGACGCCCCCACAACACTGCAACAACACACCTACACTATCGCTGCGGGTGTATCTTCCAGGTCCCAGGTGGAGCCCAACTGGTGCAAACTGGATTATTTGCACTGGTGCCACCATATAGTGATTAAAAAGTCCATGCACACGCACACGCACACGCACACGCACACAAAACCAACATGAGAGAATGGAGTGAGTGAGTGAGTGAGTGAGGAGGGGTCGATATCTGACTGCTGGGCTCCGCAATTCAATCAGGGAGGTAATTAAAGACAGGGGAGATCTGACTAAGCGCATACGCCTCTGATGCCGCTCGCTCTCTCATCAACACACTCCTTCTCTCTATTCTCTCTTTCCTTCTCTCTCTTTCTCCCACTTTCTCCCCCTCTCCCACCCTTTCTCTCTCTCTCTCTCTCTCTCTCTCTCTCTCTCTCTCTCTCTCTCTCTCTCTCTCTCTCTCTCTCTCTTTCTCTCTCTCTCTCTCTCATTTTTTCTTTATCTCCCTCTGTCACCTTATTTTCTGTCTTTATTTTCCCCCCTCTATCCCTCTTATCTCTTTCTCTTTGGTTATCTTTCTCTATTTCTCTCACTTTCTCCTCTCTCTCTCTCTCTTTCTCACTCTCTCTTTCTTTCTCTCTCTCTCTCATTTTCTCTCCCACTCTCTCTTTTCGTTGGGAGTAAATGTGATTGATTTACCCAGGATGGCAGGCAGCTCCTGCGTGATGTGACGGATGAACAGGCCCAGGCATTTTGACAGGTATTCATTGCCGCTTTGCTGCTCCTTCCCCGGCGTGGCCTTTCTGATGTCTCTCTCAATGTACATCACCAGTCTGTAGGGGCAGCAGGCACAGAGAGAGGAGAGGAGAGGAGAGGGAGAGGAGAGGAGAGAATAGGAGAGGAGACGAGAGGAGACGAGATCACTCACACCACCCCCAGCCATCCGGCACATGACACGTGGGAAACACCAACGAGTCACACACTGCCTGCTGCATGCTCACACCAGCGAGACTAAATATGCATTCCATCAAAAACCAAGGGGGCACGGGGGTACAAGCACACGGGAGAAAACAGCCAGGTAACCAGTGGCAAGTTCAAATAAAAGTGGTATCAAATAGGCAATATGAAAGAAGACATGGACATTCAGTTCTGTCAAACTTAACAAAACAAGGTCAGAAGAGCTGTGTCACATGCAAACGCTCCAAATAGCACGCTGGTTTCCAACCAATGGGCATCGACATATTAGTGGTGTAGGATGCAGGCCTGTGACGACAAAAGACATCGAGGCTTCAAGGATATTCTGTTGCGATCCATCATATTGGAATAAACTGCAGCACCATGAGCCGAACAGGAATTTAGTAACATTAACACAACTATAAATTCACTTTAGAATTACCACGTCACAAAAATGCCATTATGAAAGAAGATATTTTGACATTAAAAACTACTGTACAGTAAGCAATCTTGCACACAAACAGATCAACATTGATTGCAATGAGAGAGAGATGGCATTGAGGTTCATGAAAGAAACTCAGTGTGTGTGATATTTATCTTCAGTGGAATGGCACAAGGTGATTTCAAGCAGGCGCTCCATGGATTTGCTACGTTTTGCCATTTCTTCCGTATTGATTGACTGTAACATGTTGTTGTTTCTTGAACTCGGACTTGGAGTCTTCCATACACACTTTTTCTCTAAAGGAGTTGGATGGGGGAGTTTTCAAATGAGGTGTAGGCTTAATTTGCGAAATTCACACTTCACTTCAATCGCATGTTGCCATTTTGTAAGAACTGCTCCTGCTATAAATGGAGGATAGTTACAGTCGAATCTACTGTCCCACATAGGCCCATCACCTACCATAATTTGATGGTGGTCAGCTCAGCTAAAAACTAAGTAAGTAAGTGAGAAAGTAAGTAAACATGCTGCATGGTGTGTATATGTTGGCCATACAAGGTAGAAACCAGGGGACAGCTGCATAAAAATACCTTCTCCTACTTAAGCACATTGATGTATAGTACAGTAGCACTTTGCGAAGAAATGTAGGTAAGGACACTGTACAAAATCCCATTTTTGATCCCCTCTAAAATTCCTTTATCTCAGTTCAAAAATTAAGGGATTTAAACCATTGACGCATTGTCAGTGCGCACTCGAGTTAATGAAGCTTACTGGATCACCTCTTCCAATAATAATAGTGAATAACAGTGGATGAAAGCACACAGTGTACATCCTGCCAGAGAAGTCGACAGGGGAGGACAAATGGGGTCAGTTGTCCAGGGCCCAGGGAGAGGGGGGGCCCAGAATTGGGTTCTCATTCCAATCCACTGTATATCATTGTGTATAACGAGGGATGGAAGCACTATACATCCTGTGTGTGGGAACACTAGCCAGCTCGCTCATCCTTGTTTTGACAGAAGCTGCACCATGGTGTTGTTATGACAGGAGACAGAGAGGGTAGTTTCAGACATGGTGACTGATGCGGCGTACTGTTGACGTGTGGACGAGGAAAAAAAGCTCTTGCCTATTACTGACTAGAGGATCTGGTGTCATAAAACTGTGAGCAATCATTCATTGCTGCTGCTGCTGCCGTGAGAAGTCAGAAGGCTGTAGATGATCTGACTCGAGATGGTTGGACAAATCAAGCAGCATCAGTCAGTCACACATAATGTAAAACTTCACTCATCATTAAAGTAATGCCGTGTGGGAATTTGCCCCTACATCTTCCTGTGCATCTTAAGAGAACATACTGGTATATTAACAGTAAATACATAGACAGTACACATGCAGTACACCTAGAGTATCCATACAATACACATACAGACATACATACACTTACATCTTGCTGTGCATCTTAAGAGAAACAACTGTTTCACTGGTATTAACATCAAAATGAAATGTGGCGATTTAAGGGTAGAACATGAAATTATGCAAGTAGTTTAATTCCAAAATGTATGTCAAGTCAAGTCAAGTCAAGTCGGCTTAATTGTCAATTTCTTTATATGCACTGGTCATACAAAGAATTGAAATTACGTTTCTTACTTTCCCATGCAGACATAGACATACTTTAGGTATAGACAGAGACAGTATACACAGACAGTACACATACAGTACACCTAGAGTAGTGGTTCTCAACTGGCACAGTCTTGGGACCCACCATTTTCCACTCTCATTCGGTCGCGACCCAATTTTTTTAGCGTTCAAGTCAATTCAATGCAATTCTCAACATGTAACCAAGACTCGGATGACTGGTTGCACGCTTTCTATCTCGCATAAACATTCAGATTGTATGTATGACAACAGATGACACAGAGTTCACTAGCCTATCAAAATAAAAGTTGGAAATTGTTGCAGGAAAAGTTGGATTTTTTTTTTTTAGAATTACTTTTTTTTTTACACCAAGGCTCCGCGACCCACCCATGGCCCCTCTGCGACCCACTTTTGGGTCGTGACCCACCAGTTGAGAAACACTGACCTAGAGTATCCATACAATACACATACAGACATTTAAAGTGCAAGACTGGACAAACAGAGGACATAGAGAGAACATAATACCTATTATGCTAGCTAATCACAAATGTTATCTTTTACATGTACATTGGTAGTAGATATACATACATGATATAACATTTGTGAATATAGGTAGGATACCTTCTGGAAATTCTACTTAGAAATGTACACCTTAATTGGACAGGACAGTGAAAAACGGACCGGGTCCTTCAGTACATCCAGTATAACACATGGCATGCCTCATCTTGAAATGTACATCCACAGAACACCACCGCTGTTCTCACATTGTTGTGCACTATATGCACTATATGTGCAATATACATGGGTGACATTCTTGAAATGCCCACATCAAATGATACTCTACTCTACTTTACTCATTGAGCTTTTTTTAGGGTACTTAATGAAGCTTTTCATGCAATCCAGCTTCACGGGAATCCCCAGAGTGCAAGCTTTCATTTGCAGATCATGCAGCATCTACTGTACAAAAAGGGGTTTATCTGTAATCAGGGTTTGTTGTTTTAGGATAAACAAAGTCCCCTTTGGAGTCTCTGAGCAAAGCACATTTGTATCACCCATGCCATATCAAAAGATTGAGAAATCAATACTGTTTCTTATTTTGGACAGCACTTTACCAACGAATTTGTGACACAAAGCTAAGGCTCTCCACTTCAGCACAGCAAACTTTTCATAAATATTTGGAGAAAATCCAGTGTTAGAAAATGTCACAATGCACAATTTTACAATTCGTTTTTCACACCGCAAAGCCACGAGAGGCTGTGGGTTTGTGTTTGATTTATAATGGTTAAATAAGGGGAGTTGGAGCATGACACGAAGTGACGCAAGTGCTGTTAAACTATCCTTAGCCGCTATAAATCGAACAGTGAGATGTTGGAGGGTGTGATGGAGGTAGTTCCATCAAGGCGTAGCATTCAGTATTATTGTGCCTGTTTGTATCGGACATAAAAAATACATTCCTTGGAATAAAAACCTCAGAGCATACAATTGTATTTACCTAAATCCATAAATATAAAGTTGCAATTATAAGATTAGCTCCTGACAGAGAAGAGTAAGAGGCAGTGTGGAGCTGAGGACGTCTCAGGATATATTGAGAGGGTGTGATGTAGGATTGTAGGTGAGCAGACAAGGCGAAGAAGCACCGAAAGGAGGAGGGCTGAGCTGAGGGCAGAGCCAAAGAAAGTGTGAATGTACTGTTTGTGTAGCGTATGTGTGTGCATGCGTGTGCGTGTGCGTGTGCGTGTGTGTGTGTGTGTGTGTGTGTGTGTGTGTGTGTGTGTGTGTGTGTGTGTGTGTGTGTGTGTGTGTGTGTGTGTGTGTGTGTGTGTGTGTGTGTGTGTGTGCAGACAAAAAGCTAAACTGAGGCAGAATATCAGAGGGGAGGTGAGAGATGTGCGAGGTGAGCTGAGGTGGTGTTGGGGAGAGTTTAAGATTAGTCTACGTGTATAACAGGAGCACACGGTGTGAGAAGTCATACGTGCGGAAGATAGACAGACAGGCGCGTTAAAGAAGACTGAATGTTAAGCATAGAACGGCAGCTGTGGAAAGATGACGTGCACAACAAATGAGAGGACGGCGGCGTCTGTGTTTCTTGAACCTCCCGCGGCTGTTCTCTTATTTACAGACATGTTAATTAGCCTGAGAGCAGCTCTCTGCTTCCACAGCAACACGACGTGAGTGACTCACCAGGCAGACAGGCAACCCTACTGTAGCTCCACTCTGCACATTACTCTGAAATCACTCTGACTACAGACAGCTAGACCAACCAAATGACTCCAAAAGGAGAGGTGAAGACTTGCAGACAGAATAGGATGTGAATAGTTTGGTGTTGGTTGACTAACAACTAGTAGCATACTATTCCAAATCACAGTTTTGATTGAAGACTTTTTTTAATAGTAATACAGGGTGTCTACAGGTTTGACCAAGTCAAAATTAAGACATTTTAAGACTTTTCAATACCATTTTCCAAATAAAATTAAGACCAACTCGCAGCGTTTACAGGTTTTAGCAAGTCAAAATTAAGACATTTTAAGACTTTTCAATACCATTTTCCAAATGAAATTAGGACCAACTCGCAAGATCATACACAGGTTCAAATGAAGCACAAAAACCAATTGGTTATTTACATTAATGTAGCCGTTTGAAAACACAAAACTATACACAATGAAACTTTACACTAAATAAAATTCAATAATGCATTCTAAATTAAGCTTACACTACATGGCTACAACTCCCGATTTCCGTCGCGAAGTTCATCACATGGCTGACATAATTATTCCTCCCTAAATTAAGCTCCACAAATTTAAGACATTTGGGTTGAAAATTTAAGACAAAATAAGACTTTTCAAGGCCTTATTTGGCGAATATGAAATTTAAGACTTTTTAAGACTTTTTAAGGACCCGCGGCCACCCTGGTAATACACAAGGACCATATTCCTGCTGTCTGGGCTTGTGCTGAGATGGAGGGAGTGGAGGGAGGATGGGTGTAGCTTGGTTGTGTTTGAGAACTCACCAGGAACCTGGCTGCAGTGGTTTGAATGCATAGCATGTTACTAAGCGTAAGTGTGTACAACAAAAGCGACCAAAGTGAGCAGGTAGCAGAGGTCGTTGAGGAGGCTTCACCGTTTTTCAGCTAAAAATGTCTATTTCTGGAAACTCAAAAGGGCAGACTATGGAGAAGATAATGTATGAAAAGGACAATTTTCCCTGTCATAACGAATACATAGAATTTGGCATTTACAAACATTACACAGTGCACCTTTAAAGCGGTGTGACTACAGACAAAACAGAGATGCAGAATCATTGTTATAGGTGACTGGACCGCATAAATCAAAACCCTACCCCCATACTGCCCACTTACAGTGCCCTCCATAATTATTGGCACCCCTGGTTGAGATGTGTTAAAAGCCTTAAAATAAATTCAGTGTTTATTGCAGAAGAATACTGTCACACTGAAAATTGTAGGAAAATGTAGCCTTCAACTCAAATGAATTGTAAGAAAATAAAAAAATCCCTGACTAAAAAATAATTATTTTTCATTAAATCACCTGTTCCACAATTATTGGCACCCTTAAGAATTCCCAGGAAATAAATATAATTGAAGCATTTCTGTCATTTCTACAGTAGTTTACAAAGTTTACCAGAGTATGTAGGAACATTTAATTAGTAATTCATCACTTCCTGTTTCCCTGGGGTATAAATATGACGTGACACCGAGGCCATTTCTCTTATCCACTCTTAAACATGGGAAAGACAAAGGAACACAGCATACAAGTGAGGCAGATGTGCGTCGACCTTCACAGGTCAGGCAGAGGCTACAAGAAGATTGCCACTCAACTGCAGCTGCCCATATCCACTGTGAGAGGAATAATTAAGAAGTTCAAAACAACTGGAACAGTGGTAAACAAGCCTGGACGAGGACCCAAGTTTATTTTGCCACCACGCACAGTGAGGAGGATGGTAAGAGAAATCAAAAGATCTCCAAAGCTCACTGTTACAGAATTACAACAAATGGTAGCATCCTGGGGTCACAAAGTCTCCAAATCAACCATCAGGCGCTGTCTACACGCCAACAAGCTGTTTGGGAGGCATGCACGCAGAAAACCTTTCCTCACTCACAATCATAAACGCAAGCGTCTGGAGTTCGCCAAGCGGTATTGGGGCTTCAACTGGGACCGTGTGCTTTGGTCAGATGAGACCAAGATTGAGCTTTTTGGCAACAAACACTCTAAGTGGGTCTGGCGTACCACGAAAGATGCGCATGCTGAAAAGCACCTCATACCCACTGTGAAGTATGGGGGTGGGTCAGTGATGCTGTGGGGCTGTTTTGCTTCCAAAGGCCCTGGGAACCTTGTTAGGGTGCATGGCATCATGAATGCTTTGAAATACCAGGACATTTTAAATCAAAATCTGTTGCCCTCTGCCCGAAAGCTGAAGCTTGGTCATCACTGGGTCTTTCAGCAAGACAATGACCCTAAACATATGGCCAAATCTACACAGAAATGGTTCACCAGACACAAAATCAAGCTCCTCCCATGGCCATCTCAGTCCCCTGACCTCAACCCCATTGAGAACCTGTGGGGTGAGCTGAAGAGGAGAGTACAGAGGAGAGGACCCAGGTCTCTGGATGATTTAGAGAGATTCTGCAAAGAGGAATGGCTGAAGATCCCTCTTTCTGTCTTTTCCCATCTTGTGAAACATTATAGGAGAAGATTAGGTGCTGTTTTGTTGGCAAAAGGGGGTTGTACAAAATATTAACACCAGGGGTGCTAATAATTGTGACACACATTATTTGATGTCAAATAATTATTTCTTTATGTGGGATTTTTTCCCCACTGAATAAATGCACTTGTATTGAAGGTTGGATTTTTCTCTTTTTTTCCATTAAGGTCCCATATTATTTAGAAAAAAAAATAAAATAATTGGAAGCTAAAAAACACATCTCAACCAGGGGTGCCAATAATTATGGAGGGCACTGTATCTTAAGCCCACCTCCATCGATCAGTACCAACTACTGCACTGAGAGACTTTTTATATTTGAATGTTTAATGTGATATGATCCGTTTGTATGTATGCTAGTAGACACCTACATTTCCTTCGAGATGAATGAATGCTACTCTACTCTCCTCTAATCTACTAAATAATGATGATAAGAATCTGTAATATCAGGTAACACAGACTACTGTACTGTTTCAAAAATAAATCACAGCGGTTGAGTGGCCAACCTTTTCATTTGCAGGCATCGCCCTCATTTCCACAAGCCATTCACACAGCCACTCCAGCTCACAGGGTGACTTTGAAGTGGAGCCACAAGATTGTAATTGAAAGAGTCAGTGAAGAGGAAAGTGTTCTTAGGTGAGTAATAAACATGGAAGGATGCGAAATTGAAGGTAGGACTGCAGCGGGATGTTAAGAGAAGCTGTAAAAATGTACAATGAACTTAAAAAAAGAAACATCCAGAATGGATGCTTTTACAGTAGTTTAAATCAGTATATTTATCCATATACTTTGTGTGCACGACGTATGCACAGCTTTGTTGTGTTACAAAAACTTTTTTTTAAGTTGGTTAAAAATAGAATCTTCCAATCTTCCATAAAGGCAGAAATTATGCAGGATTTGGCACCACTCGAATCAGACTTGGCCCAAGATGTCTGATCTATCTGAATTGCGATTGTGATTGATACAATAGCAAATTAACATGGAAAAGTGTACATTTCCAAACCATAAAGGAATACTTAGAAATTGATGGCACTAGTAAACATTTAGCCAGACAGTGCCGTAAATAAGTTCTAGTCAAAAAAGCTTTGATGTTACGAATTAAATTAGTAAAGACCAGGCCAGGCTATTTAATGAAAAAAGATGACATTTGTAAATGGGCTGCACATATTTTTGTAAATAAACTTTAAAAAAAATCTAGTCTGGCAATGCCATAGCCATCAGTCCATGAGGTATGTACAGCACTACAGCAGGATACAGCTGCAGGGCTGAAGTGCTGGAGCTCACTTCCACTGATGCAGACTGACATATAAGACACAGGCTGGCAATAGCAATCTCCTCAGCAGAGCTGCTACCCCACTAGTCGTCTAGTGACACATCATCACTGAGGTTCACTGTAGAGAGTTCAGCCGTGACAACCCCAATATGCACACCAACCTCTTTGACTAGCAAGGCTCAGCAGCATGGTCGGTTTTCTGTCTCTTTTTTTGCCAGTTTAACCACATATGCTCCATCTCCATCCTCCATCGATCATCTTAGATGAAGTGTCTGACGCTCTACTTCCAAAGTTACAACAGCAGGTGAAGGATGGACAAGGGAGAGGGAATTTGTAGAGAGAGGGGAACAAATCCCAGAGGCCTTTCTTCTGAATTAAAAAAAAAACTCATTTATTTGAGCAAGTTGAGATCAAGCTATGGGAGAGCTTTATTAGTCCGTCACAGGCGGCCAGCCTCTGTATTACCTGGGGAAGAATAGAAATGGGAGCACGGAACTGTGACTTTCACAATAAATTACCTCTACACGGCTGTATCAGGCACGCCACACCACACACACACACACCCTAGTCCGCACTTTCGCCACCATAATTGGAATCCCGCTAGAGAGAGGGTGAGAAATGGATTGATAGCTATGGCAGGCTGGCTTGCCATTTTATATAGACACTCCTGTCTAGCTGGCAGCCTGGGGTGAGTTTCTCAAAAGAGAAGTTGTTAGCCTGTTAGCAACTTCGGTAGTTGCCAATGGGAAAATGCATTGAAAACAACAAAGTAGCTAATGTAGTAAGCAACTTTGGTTTTGAGAAATTCACCCCAGCATTGTGGGTTGGGGGGAGGGGGGCATAAAGTGCATCATAATTTCCTCAGATTTCTGCCAATCAACTTCACTCACTCATGCACCTCAAGGGAGGATATCATTACCATTACTGGACAAGTTGCCCATGGGGACCCAGGTTCGAATCCGGCCTGGGTCATCTCCCAACCGTACCCCGTCGCTCTCTCTCCCACTCATTTTCTGCCATCTCTTCACTATGAAATAAAGACATACACACACCTCTAAGATCATTTCACTCAACAGGCAACAATAGCAGGGCACTCTCCCTTTTTCAGCCCTTAAGCAGTCTCTTGACCACATGCGTGAGAAAGCCCAAGATAATAAGGCCAGTAAGATCATTATATTCCGCACGGCACGGTATTGTCCAATCACATGCATGTCAGCTGCCAGATGCACCATCAAATGCACATCGTCAAGAACTGAACAGAGCTGCAGTGAGCACTCTATATTGCTACTGTAATAGGAACCTGTTTGGATGGGGTGAAGTGACGCGCTAGAGAGTCTCCGTCCGCAACCTGAAAAACAGGCACCCCAAAGCGGTTTGACTCATTGCAGCAGAGCAGCAGCCAAGAAGACGACAAGCCCAACATTGCTGCTGCTCCTTCACTGCGGCCTCCTTTTTTCCATCATTTCTTTTTCTCTTCTCTTTTCCTGCCGGTTGAGTTCCCGGAGCTATACCCCCCCCACCCCCTACCCTCCATGTCTGAGGCCAGTGAAAGTTGCCTGACTATAAAGCCGTGGGCCTGACACTTGTGCAGCGCGGCCGCGGTCGTGTGATCAGAACGGGGGCCAGCATGGGGCCGACACAGCCGAGCTAATTAGGGGGAGAGTTTCTCCACTGAGCGACGCTGTCTGCACTCACTCTGGGAGTCGGAATGGAGGGTCAGTTCTGACAGAGTGCATCTTGGGAACACTTGTAAGAGTGTGTGAGGGAAGGGGGGACGAAAACAGCAGCAGACAAAATAGAAGGAGGGGGAGAAATGGAGAGAGAGACACGCACAGCAGCAGGGATGGAGAAAATGGAAAGAAAGATATGAAGCAAAGGGGCTATGGAGAATGAAAGGAGAGAGGGGGAAGCTCGGGGACATGAGCCGCAACCAGCAGCACTGCTGCAGGATAGAACATGCTGACGGCAGAAGATCTGGGCCAATTAGGGAGCGGAGATTAAATAGAATGTAGAATCACATCCGAACATTAGGATGGCATGGCTGAAGAGCTTGATTATACCAGCTACGCAGCGACACATTTAATCTCATAATATTCTCAAAGTAGTCTAGGATCAGCCAAGTTGGAAGATTTTGTGGCAGGTTACTGGACTTATTGGTGGCATCGTGTTTTATAGTGGTGTGCACGACGACTCCATGCGCCACTATGTTGGTCAGTTGGTTGACTCGCTTTTCAGAGACTTTGCATGCAACACAAATAAAGCCTAAATAACATGTGTTCAGTCCATCAGTGTTCATGACATGGTAACTGAATGGCAATCAGTGGATTTTTTTCAGGCTGGTTGGGTCCTACGGTACCTGGAGCTGCAGCAGAAGAGCAGCATGTCTCGGCTCTGCATCAGCACCAGCAGCAGCACCAGGAAGGCCTTCGCCCGGATCACCGCAGACGGACTCTCCAGAGAGCGCATGATCTTCATCACAAAGTCCTACAAAAACACGCATGCACGCACGCACGCACGCACGCACGCACGCACACACACACACCTTAATTTCACAATTTTCAATATGTGACACAAAACTCACCCCAATTGTTAACCTTCACCTGCCTCCGTTCCCCTGTACCCATACTAGCGGTCCCTCTAACCAGTCTTCTTTTTAGACAACAGTGGTGAAGAGCAAAAATAATAAGTATAGACATCAGACCGCTTGTTGACCCAGTCTCCACCTCTATTCATTGCCAATCCACATTAACTTCCCTTGGCCTCTCCACCGGTCCCTCGTTTTAGATAAGGCTGGTGGTGGACAGTGTGGTGCAGAAGGCCGGGGCTGGCAGTGGGTGACATACAGGTGTTATCAGTGCTGCCATAGGCTGAGGGCAAGAGGGGGCAACTGAAAGTCCTGGCGCTGCTCTTCACTTGAAACAAGAGGTTAATCATAAGCTAATGAGCTCCACTGCATTTTGGTGAGCAGCAAATTAGCAGGATTGATTAGCTTCCGCTATCTTGCATTTGGAGAGTAGAGGAGAGGGGTGGAGGAGAAAGAGGAACTGGTCAAAAGAAGGCGGCACGGCGAAGCATTGCGATTAAATACGCCATCGAGTGAAACTTAATTAATTTCAAAAGCGCCCACTTCCTGCCCGAGTTGTAATTACATCAACAGTATTCCAAGCTGCATGTGGGGAGATTGCGACACTTTCCTCACCCAATTAGCCAAGTCGCCTGGTGATTCATTGAAATTTAAATTCCATGCCAGACAATGCACAAATAAACACGCACTGTTCAGGATTCCTGTTTGTCAAGGAGCAAAAAGAATACATTTTCTTTTTTTCATAGAATTTTTGCAGAATTGAAGACTCATACGGTTTCAGGCATTGACTGAAGGCGTGTTTTTTTTATTTAAGCTGGATATTTGCATGCAAATTAATTCGGGTGAAAGACAATTACCAATGGTAATCAGGGAGCCTTGACAGAAGCATGTAGGACCTTTTAAATCAATTTCAGCCGCCTATTTTCCAAACGATTACCCCTTAAGATAACAAGCAAAATAGAGTGCACGAGTCAGTGAGCAGCAAGAATGAAACAGCATTTCACAAAATGATGAAAACGAATCACATTTTTCATTTATGCTCATGTTGACGTGCTTTACAAAGTATGAACAGCTTCATATGCACACACTGCATGATCAATCTTATCTGTTCTTTAAACATAATCTCTAATGTGCAGATCCAATACAGAGATGGGTAAACTGGCTCCAGAACACAGTTGAACTTCATACTGGCTCCAAATATTCACCAGCCCAGCTGATTCTGGCTAATTAGTAGCCTTTTTTGAGCCAGGCCAGTGAAGATAGACTCAGGAAATGATGGGTAGAGAGTATGATGGTAAGATTGGGACATTACCCAAGCTGAACTTGAACCTGGGCACACAAACCCATTTATGGGAGGGTGAGTTATGGCTCATTCACACTGCAAGTATGGGGGCTAAATCATGTCGAATGTATCTGTGCTCAGTCCGTAATCGTTAGGAAATATGAAAACAGATTAAATGCTTAGCAGTGAACGACCTGAACGTTTTACCGTGTGTATGGCCCGGATGAACCTGCTGATGTCTACGTTGTTGTCACGGTTCCACTTACAAAAAACAAGAATCTTCCGGCTCGCAAAATGTTCCAACTTTCTAGTTCATGAACAACTCATTTTCGAACACAGCAGTCGGTTCGAGATTAGGTGCCGGAAATGGCATTAGCACAGTTCTCATGTCAGCCTGCTAATGATCACGGTGCGTAACAAGAGAGTTTGAAGCGGCAGTTCTCACCTTGTCCTGAAGGAGGCGCTGAGAGTGGACACCCGACTCCAAGACGGCCGCCAGCATGGTCAGCATGTGCTGCTGGATGCGGCTGACCCCTGACCCCAAGCTGCCCAGCAGGGCCGGTAGCCCCACCTTGTCAATCACGCTCTGGAAGGCAGCTGGGGAGTGACGCGTGATTTTGGAAAGGGCCTGGAGGGAATAAGGAGGGCAAGTCAGTCAGTCAGTCAGCCAAGACACAGCAACCACCAAAACATGATCCAGCAGAATGTGACGCAAGTAAGCGGAAAGTGTGTCAGAGGTGTACAGTAGGATTTCACAGGCAGAAATAAATCACCAGTCACAACAAAGGCTAATATCTCGGATATATTGCACTCACATACATTTAGAGGTACAGTATGCCATTTTTTTTTGTTTATTTCCAGAATTTATGCTCCCAGTTCACAAATGTTACACTTTTCATGTACCCATTTCTAAGTATGTGGAAATTCACACATTTCATACATGAATGGATGGATCCTCTACATGTCTGCCATTTTGAATGACCAGGAAGACATCTGTGGCTGTACTGTAATAGTTAAACCTATGACTATTAGTTTATTGCTTGTTATATGCCTTCACAGCGGAATTGTCTTTTCTTTGATTGGCTGATGGGGTGACCATTAATTCCGTGGAACCGGTAAAGCATCTATCTAAAGCGTCTATCCGACGCACCTAAAATTTTTGTTTGGAATATTGCCTGTATCTAAGGGATAACGTTGTAGAAATCATGCAAATGTCGCCGGTATTCCAAACGAAGATTCTAGGCGCATCTAAGTTACACATATACGATATTGAAGCGTCTATCTTGCTCACTAGATTCTGGTGCAGTTGGCAAGGTTCCTACAACTTCACAGACAGTAATAGATAAAGAAAATACTCTACCCTAACGGCAGATGAGTGGGATACAGTATATCACGAAAGTGAGTACACCCCTCACAGTTTTGACATGGTTTGGGGATGCATGAATGCTGTCAACATTGGCAATCTGAAATACACCTAAAAGAAACATGTATGTCAACATGCACTGTGACTACTGAAGCAGATCATGCTATTCTCCATAGGATTGCATTCAAATCTCACACCAATCTATTTAAGCCCGGTGCACACTCAAAATGTAAAAGTTCAATGCAAAGAAAGGTTGAAACGCATACTGATGATCTCCCTTTTAATCCCTTTTCATTTTGAGACGATTCGAGCCAACACAGCCCCTTCTCTACCGGATTCTGAGTGAACAAGACATTTAAGCGGTTAAATATGTTGTTAAAAGGTCCCTAATCACTAGGGCTGGGAATCGATCCAAATTTCCTGGATCGATTCGATTCCGATCCAGAAGGTTGCGATCCGATTCGATCCACGATCCGATTCGATTCAATTCGATATCGATCTTTTGTATTGCTGGGTTGTCACTTTTGAATTCTAAGATCGACTGTAAAAATCTAAATATCTCAGCCTTTGATGCCCACACAAACATGAAATACCTTGGTATGTGAGAAATAAGTGGGAAACTGTGGAAGAGTGCTACAAGATGTGGTTGAGAAAATAGCGCCTATAATGATCTACAAAAGATCGATCCGCAAAGTTGTGAATCGATATTACCCTTTTCGAACCCGAATCGATATTGGATCGCGATTCGATCTTTTGAACCCAGCCCTACTAATCACTGTGTCAAAGTGACATTTCTGTAATGTTTTCCTATGAAAAGATATACTCACAAATCTGCAAAAACAGTGAGGGGTGTACTCACTTTCGTGATATACTGTAAAAGCCTTCGAGGTCACCAAAGTGCTAAGCCTCCGCCTCGCCATTAACTTTTAGGAACCGGTCACCTCGTCGGCTGTTTTCCCTGACTTAATATATGAAGTAACAGATATGATGGACTTACAGATATGGCGCTGACCCTCATTGCGTCCACAGTGGAGTGTGTGAAGAGGTACCAGAGTGCGGGGCCGATCTCTGGCGTGATGAAGCCCTGTGCGTAGCTGGAGACGCTGCTGCAAACGTTCTCCACAATCTTCGCTGCCATGTGATTCACCACCAGCTCTTCCTGCAGCACACACACACACACACACACACACACACACACACACACACACACACACACACACACACACACACACACACACACACACACACACACACACACACACACACACACACACACACACACACACACACACACAGCTTTAGCTGTAGTGGACAACACAGCTAACAGGTTCACTGCTGGTTCAGATATGGGCTATTCTACCAACATCACACACAGACACAATAAGAACAACAAAAAAAGATTCAATGGACTAGAGACAACTTGAAATAACGAGGTGGAATGTCTGTGATGCAATAATGAGTCGGATTGTAATCGGAAATCTCTGTACAACAGCAAAGGTTATTGTACTATAACAATTCTATCAATTCTAAGGCCTGGTGAGTAAAACAACTTTGAAAAACGAGTTGTTTTTATGACCCACACTCTAATTCTAGTATAGGCTATATGCTATATGTTTACTGCAATGTGCAATAATGTGTAGTAGGTCTGAGTGTATGTTTATATTTGTGTATTTATGCAAGTTGTGTGTCTGTGTGTGTGTGTATGTGTGTGTGTGTGTGTGTGTGTGTGTGTGTGTGTGTGTGTGTGTGTGTGTGTGTGTGTGTGTGTCTGTGTGTGTGTGTATGTGTGTGTGTGTATGTATAAGACAGAGACCGTGTGTGTGTGTATGTGAACTGATGTAAGGCATTTTGCTAGACTGAATTTGTGTTATATGTTTACTACAATTTGCAATGATGTGTATTAGGCCTTTGTGTATGTTGTGTATTTGTGTATTTATGTAAGCTGTCAGACACCCTCATTTCCCTCCGGGTTAATAAAAGTACTCTACAGATAGTCACTTGCATTGGGTAGCAAAGTTGTCTTGCTCACGCATGGTAACAATATTTGAATATTATAAACATTTTTCACACTTTCAACAGAGAGTACATTGTAGTAAAATTACTTTTAGAGGATGATTTGACCTTCTGTTTTTGTGTTTAGAGTATTTCACCATAAATATACTGTACATTGCACATTAAGTTTTCTGAAGTGTCTGCAGAATGAACGGACAAATAAAACTGACAGCCTATCCATGACAAGTCTACGGAATAAAAAGTGAGGTAGAACTGATAATTCCCATTAACGAAACTGAAACGCATCTTCGGTCTGACAGAACCTCATCTGGCAACAGCAGGTAATATTCAATGACAGCTATGCAAGCCAAAATCTGTCAAAAAATATCCCATGCTTGTCAAAAAAAGGAAGTGAAAATAAATATGTTCTGCCAAAAGGAAAAGGATGCATAAAACATGGAGAACTGTTAATATATAGCAGGGCTCCAGAGTGCGACCAATTTGGTCGCATATGCGCCCATTTTTTTCAATGGTGCGCCTAAAAAATATTTTTAGGCGCACCGGTGCGACCAGCCATCAGTAGAACAAAATCAATTATCAAACAACCGTTTTAATGGACATAAAATGAATAGTCATTCTACAGTAGTGGTCCATCATCACACAATAAAACGTGTCGATGCGGTCATTCCTTCAACTCCGCTGAACTACCGGTAGCTTTCTCCCCCTTCCTCGTTCACAGGCAGCCCGACGTTTCAGAATAGAATGTTCGACTTCGCTCAACTATCCGAGTTCACATGTGCCAGCGAGTTTTGTGTTTTCAACCAGGCGAGTTTTGCAACGGACGAGAGAGTTACAATCACGGTAAAAACAGCAAAATGACTTGAGGATATGTTAAACACGAGAGAGTCACAATCACGGGGAAAAACTAAAGGGCTTGAGAGGATATTAAACATTGTCACACAAACACGCAGACGGGTGCGGATAATTGCCCGTTTCAGCCGCATGCAGAGCTGGCCAAACAACAGGTGACGCGCTAGTCTGTCGGGACTTCTGTGAGAGTTTTTTGATAGCGACTAGGGCAGGCTACATACTGCCTATCAGTCGGCAAGGCATCGTTCATGCACCTCGAGACAGCACGAGAGAGAGTGAGCGAGCGAGCGAGCGCACTAGTGGTGTCGTGTCTGTTCGTAGCGCTTGCTAAGATACCACAATCATTAGACCTATGCAGAGGGAGAGCGCTCAAAAACGGGGAAATAGACAAAACCCAACTCACCTCAGATTCCACTGTAAACATAGGCTAGGCTATTTGTGTCTTAGGATTTTAAAAATCATGACATGTTTAGCAGGGTTTGTTAAAAAAAAATCTATACATCCATCTATCCATCCATCCATCTATCTACCGGTATCTTCATATTGTAAGTCTGTGCTTGTGCCGTGTGCATAGCCTTATTGCAGAAAAGGCTGGTAGGCTATGTTGATCTTACTAGTCAAACACATACTCACTAAAAGGCTACTAATTTGGTCTTTTCAACCAGCCAAACTGCTTGTAGCCAAGATGTGTTAGTTAGGTAGCCTACTGTCATGTCTTTTATGAGGAGCACATTTGGACTAGCCTATAGCACATGGAAGGCTCCAGGTCTTTTAAAATATAGCAATAATAATAATAATAATAATAATAATAATTATTATTATTATTATTAGGCCTATTATTATTATTATTCTTGCTATTATTATTGCTATTGTTATTATTTTTAATTATTATTTTTTAAAGCTGAGGTGCGTGTGTGTATGGGGTGGTGAAAACATTTGGGTGCACCTAAATTTTGTGCTGGTGCACCTAAAAAAAAATTTTAGGCGCACCAGCGCAACCAGTGCAAAAAGTTAGTCTGGAGCCCTGTATAGGCTTCAGTCACCTGTTTTGAAAAAACGGTGAAATGGGTTTTCTAAATTATTGAATCTACCCCGAGTCTCATGATTTCATGAAATTACATCATGAACTTCAATTCGCTACAACCTCAAGCCAATATTGTGCAAATAATTCCCAACCCCAACCATGTCACAGCCTTCACCCGGAACAGTGAGTTTAATTTGGGGATGGTTTTTTTTCTCTTTTTGCGTATCTGCAGGCCTCTGTCCTGAAGCGTGTTTCTCAATGCAGCTACTACAGTGCACCCTGAGAAATGAAACATTAAAAACTGCGCTGAGGAAGCTCCAGGAGGACCCTAGGAGCAGGGCCGGATAAACGCGCAGGCTAGATATGGCTGCAGGCTAGGGGGCCCCACCTGCCAGGCGCCCCACGATTGCCAATGAATGGCCAACTTAAAAAAAAAATGCATTTTAAATGTTAATGCTCCTCTTCACAGTTGTCAGACATATTATCCCTCATTCATTAGTCCTCATGTTGTCTGAATTATGATGCTGTCTATGTAATTTTGTCACAGAATCCGCAGGGGCCTACAGCAACTTGTAGCCCAGGGGTCCTAGGCCATCTTAGTCTGGCCCTGCCTGGCAGGAAGCAGACAGAGTGCCTCGGACATCAGCTAGCTACCCAAAAGGCAAAGCCACTATTCCAGACACTGCCGCCTGCCTGCTGCTGCAACTCGGCCGACTTTCTCTGCAATCAAGAACGCCTCCTCTGAGGCCAGGACCAGACCCGAAAGGTGAGATGTGGGAGCACACTCTCTCTCTCTTTCTTTACATCACTCACACATACCCACACACACACCCACCCACACACACACCCACACACACGCACAGACATGCACAGACATATACACATACGCATGCACACACGTACACACAAACGCCCAGACACACGCACACACGAGTCACAGGAGGATGCAGTAGAGATGGGCTAATGCAACTAACTTCCGAACTGAGTCTGAGGAAAATTCAGAGTGATTGACAGCCAGCTTGAGGGCGAGAGGACAAGAGAGGGAGGGAGGGAGAGAGAGAGAGATACATGAGAGGGAGAGAGAGACATGAGAGATATGTGTAGGGGCAGAGCAACCATCGTTGGAAGAGCCTGTACCCAAGGAACAAATTTATGGATGGATGGATGGAGTGGTTGAATGGATGGACGGACAGACGGACTGCCGGCAGGGGCGGTTCCAGACATTTATTCTTGGGGTGGCAAAGGGGTGGCGAAGTGTATTTCAGGGGGGCATTCTCCTACACTAAGGGAAAATGATAAACGGTATACAATCGACACACACACTTATGTGATACAGTGAATCCCTTAAAGTGAAACCCTGCAACCTAAAGTTCTATGTCTGAAATGATGTCAAGCATTAAGGCTATTGGTCACAATCAGGGCTCTTAATTGGGGTGGCAAATCATATTTCTAGGGGGGCAAATGCCACCCCCTGCCACCCCTTAGAACCGCCCCTGACTGCCGGACGGCCGAATGAATGAGCAAGCATTACCATGGTAATACACTTTCTTACTTGCATAGATAACCCCCCCTCCAAAAAAGGCCTAGTACAGGGGTTCCCAAACTTCACCATGGCAAGGCCCCCCCATCTCCCGATGGATTCCAGCCAAGGCCCCCCTAACATCGATGCTACACTACTTTTTTGTTTATTTGTTTATTTGTTGGATCCCCAATGGATTACTGTATTATAATGCAGTTCTTAACTAATGGGACTTGGTTAGTAAAGGGATTGTCAGCTTTATAGCACCTCCTCGCGGCCCCCCAGGGGTCCCCGGCCCCCACTATGAAAACCCCTGGCCTAGTACACGTACACTGCAAGCTGTAAAGGACTTCAAAAATACAAGAATGCTCTAAGGAGGAGTGGAATAACATGCAGTCTACAGAATGACAACGAAAGAAAGAAAGAAAGAAAGAAAGAAAGAAAGAAAGAAAGAAAGAAAGAAAGAAAGAAAGAAAAAAAGAAAGAAAGAAAAAAAGAGAAACAACTACAAGAAGAAGGAAAATGAGAAATGCAATGACAGCGCACACAGAGAGAGATATATACATTTTGTAAACGGGGGATATGGAGGGAGGGAGGAGGGAGGGAGGGGTACAGGCAACACTACTGAGTCAGCAGCTAAGGGGACACGCAGGCACTGACTGAGGAGGATACGGCATGCGTGGATATTATGGGATGGTATCATGTGCCCATATTTATAATGAGACAGGCTTCTGTGGGCTTCCCTGTGGTAGCAGAGGAGGCGGCGTTGGAAGAGAACCTGCCTGGCCCAGAGGCTGCTGCAGTGTTTACAGGCGGCAAGCGCAGACAGACTGGCCCATATGCTGTTAGCCTACAGCACCGTCTCCACAGGTGTTGCAGAGGAACCGATGGGTGTGCTGGGTGTTAACACAACACACACAAACACACACACACACACACACACACACACACACACACACACAGGCATGCTGGCACAATTACTCACAATACAAACACAAACGTGTGCGCGCACACACACGCACGCACGCACGCACGCACACATGGCACACTTTATGCAATAGAACGTGGCACTTCAGCAGTCGCTTCCTGGCACCGTCAACAGGGCCGATATCTAATTGGCTCACAGGGGAAGGCTGTTTGCTCAGGCACTACGCGATACACAAACCCACAGCGCTTCTGCACAAACACATATTTGCATGGCACGGAATAGAGAACTTTGGCAAATTAAAAACAAGACCTCATTAAATGTGTGTGCATGAAAGCCCCCTTTCCCAAACGTTCCCCCCCCCATGTGCATGTTGCCATAACCGTAGACCGCCGACCTTATTTCATTAACTGACACCTAAGTCAAGAACAAATTACACTGTTTGTTTACTGGCACATGGAGAAAATACCAATTTCGTTTAAAAAAAGAAACACACATTTAAAAACGTTTTCTAGAAACTGAAATTGAGCACATATTCCAACAGGCTGATTCTTTTCAGGCCAGTATGTCCATTTTAATCCCTTTTGATCATGTGCGAAACGTTGGTGTGTGTGACTGATTTACTGCTCTGCGTGTGTGTATAGGTGTGTTCATGTGCAATGGAGCATGCAAGAGTGTGTGCGTGTGTACATTGGGGAAAGAGTTGGTGTGTGCGTGCGTGCGTGTTTCTGCGTGTGTGTGTGTTATATTTGAAAGCGTCTCTTGTGGTTTCGCCACTGGCAGTGGATGTGTGTGTGTGTGTGTGTGTGTGTGTGTGTGTGTGTGTGTGTGTGTGTGTGTGTGTGTGTGTGTGTGTGTGTGTGTGTGTGTGTGTGTGTGTGGAGTGAAATGGTGTCCTCCCTTTGAAGGTCCCTGCACACCTGGCCGTGAGTGGAGTGGGGAGCTCTGAGTAAATCAGGAGTGGCGGGCGGACCCTTTCATTAGACGCCCCTCCGCCCCCTTCCACCTCCCTCCCTGTAGCTCTCATCTCCGGCCCCGCACAGCTCAATCAGCCCCCCCCACCCCCACCCCTACACACTTCAATGCAGCCTTCAATGAACTCGCAAACATACACCACAGAACACAAAAGACCTTGCTCTCCTTTGGTCTGCGATGGATTCAAATGGACTCGGCAGCGCGGAGTAGACGAATGGCGGCGCACGAAGACTTGTTGCACTCGAGCTAAAAGCTTTTAAACCTGAGCTGCGTGCAGAGCATGTGTGGTACAAGCTGGATATCCTTAAGGCAAAACCTGAGCGTGATGATGACAGAGAGAGGTAGTGTGAAGAATACGCCACTACAAACAGCCTCGGTCTGGGTCTTAAGTCATTTGAACTGTTGGACACTGTATACCAACAAACACATATGGAAACATTCATGTACGATTTATACTGTTGGTTCTTGCTTTCAACCTACTTCACAAATGATGTACCTCAGTGTTCAAGTCGGTAGCTGACACCAATTCTCAAAGAAGACTTCACTGCATGTTTATGACAGCAGACCCTAGAACAGGGTTCCCAATGAAAGCCACTGTAAATCTCCCTGACATTAATGACTAAAAAATTTGAACTTTCAAAAGACATCTAGAATTAAGAACTGTGATCTAACCAGAGAGGGACAGAGGCAGCAATATAACCAATCACAGCGCTCTACCTGTAGCTTCTGTAGCCCCTTTTCTAGAAACAAGATGATTCGCTTTAACGTGATGCACATCAAAAAGTTAATGCAACACACGGAAAAAACATTTTGTTCTAATGCTGTTTTGCATGAACACTACAGTAAGTTAATTCGCTTAGAATATATGGTTTTGGGATAAGTTGCATTGCTACAGAAGTGATGGAAAAGGTTTGATGTGATATGGAATAGCCACACAGGTGCAGAAGCTACAACTGGACCTGGCTTGAAGGTTCCAACAAATGCTTGAACACCTGGTGTTGCGTCTCGTGCAGGACATTCTCTCTTCTCTACGTTCTAGTCTTTTAACTGTGTGTTCTATTCTGCTGAAATTTTGAAAATCATCTGGAGAGTCAGAAAAATGTGCATTAACATGCTTGGTTGTGACATTTTATTTCACAAGAATGGTCCTGTTGATGGAAAACCAAGTGGACGCATCTTATATCGCTACAAAATAATGTGATTTAACTTTTCATTACTTTTTCAGTAAAGCTTGTTGTATTTGGCAATCTACTTGCATAACGCGCATCAGAGTGTGATGGAAGGAATTGTTTACTTTTTCAATTAAGCATGTTGTATTTGGCAATCTACCTGCAAAACTCGCATCAGAATGTGATGGAAAAAACGGCTGTGTCTATACTGTACATTCTAACACTATTCAATGAATTAGTAAATTAAGGGCAGCAAACGTTTTGCAGCACAGTTTTGAGATTTAGTTTTTGCATAGAGGTAGATTCTTACTCAGCGTTAGTTCATGTGTATTTGACGTGCGCAAATGGCTTGCGCAGTCACGTGACCCAGAATGGCACCACACCCCCTGTCGCAAGCTCGAAAATCTTTGCTCGGCACAAAGTCGCACATAGGACATTTTTTCTGACTCTGCGCGACACCAGCAGCGACCAGGGAGTAGTCAGAAAGAGCAGGAGATTACTTGAGTTGCCTCGGCTGGAGAAGAGTAGCCTCGATACAGTTACTGGACTAGAGCAGTGGTTCCCAACCTTTTTCTTAAGGGACCCATGTTTTTACTATTGTAAGCTTTGGTGACCCAACCACGCGAGCACCCGCATGAGACGGAGTCACAAGATGCCCTCTGTTTCCTGCGAAAACTAATTTTAGTTATTTTATTCCTCAATTCGTCTTTGGTCAAATATAGAATAAATGTTTAATGTAGCACTTACAATTTGTTGCTTCTATGCATTTATTAGTTAAATGCTTTGTCTTTTATTCAACATGGGCTATATATATTTAAAATGAAACCCCCATAGGTTGGGAACCACTGGACTACAGAACCCTGCATCGTTTTCAGGATAATATAATGTCTTGAAGCCATTTTATCTTCTTCCTTAAATTTTGTTCAGTGAAACAATTGTTTACTTTTTTAATAAACACTTTTGCACTGGTGTCAATGTTCCCTGACACGCCCTCACTTTCTGCACAAAGTGATTGGATTCCCTGACTTCCCCTGTTTGACACAGTCTGGAATACTGACATTTTGTAATATTCCAGAAATTCCCCGACCCATGGAAACCCTGTCAGAATATTATTCTTACTGTAATGTAATTGTTTGGACCTGTTCCCATGTGCCAAGGATAGAAAACCAACTGACCCGAACATCTGACACAAACAAACAACTAATGGCCTCAATACAAGGCACTGGAGCATCACCCCTTCCTGTCCCTAGAGTAAAAAAAATGAGAATATGAAAAGACAAATTCAAATTTCTAATTTTGAGGCTGTAAACATCGCACTATAACTACTTGCAATAGTGTGTTTGTTCTTCTGTTTTGAGGGTGAAATAGATGTTGGGGATAGAGAGTCAGGAGAGAGGAGTGCCATCCTCCAAATTAATCAATAAATGGAAGAGGGGGGGGGGGGAGTAGCCTGATACTGAAAAATATTTTATGGATGTGTGTGTGTGTGTGTGTGTGTGTGTGTGTGTGTGTGTGTGTGTGTGTGTGTGTGTGTGTGTGTGTGTGTGTGTGTGTGTGTGTGTGTGTGTGTGTGTGTGTGTGTGAGAGACCAAGCAAGCCAGCCAGAGAGGGTTTGTGTTTGTGTTTATGCTACATTTCTAGCCAGCTTCCACACAGGAAAATCTCCACAAATTTCAACTGCACCCACGCCCACATCTCAGACTATAATTCATACAGGGAAAAACCCTCTCTCACTCTCCCTTTCTTTCTCTCTCTCTCTCTCTGTCCCCTGCCCAATCATCTCCACTCCCTCCCCCTATCTTCAGCTCCACAAGGCTCTTGCATGCTGCCCTCTACAGTACCTCTCAAGGCATCCCTCCCCCTCTCTTTCTCTCCCTTGTATCACTACTTCACCATCCTCTTGCTTTCTTTCTCTCCTCTTACTACTCCATCTCTCTGGCTCTCTCTCTCCTGAGATACTCTGCTTATGCAGTATGTGCTGCTGCTGCTGCCCTTCACTTGCTGACACTGTGAACGTGCTGACATGCCCCCGCCACTGACATGCAGGTCAACCCACAAGTGTCTTGAACTTGACCAAATGCTTCAATAACAATCCAGAGCAGAATAACAGTACTGTAGGTCTACTACCCCTACCAAGCTTTCATGTGGAAAACAAAGAAGCATAAAGAGTGATGAGGTTACATAAATTTATTTACACAAAATGTATTATCAGATGTAATAAAACTATATTATTACCATCCTTAGTTACAATGCTCATATCAAACCAACACCACAATCATTACAAATCTTGTCTTACTGCCAATAGATGTGGGCCATTTAATATTTTGTATAGCTTTATATCAGTTTGATACGATGGTGTATGGCAGGGGTGGGGAACCGTTTTCATTTGAGGGGCCGCTTCAAAATGTATGAAGTACGGTACTCCAAGGGCCGTACTATGAACACAAACCAGGATTTGCCCCTGTATTTTAGGTCTATATTGAAGGTGGCCACCTTTGCAACAGATCCCACTTTCACCAGGTCCCCTGTAAATATAACTAAATTATATTGCACATGAAATTTCAAAGATTCCTTTACAAAACATGTCACATTTCATGTGAAACTGCATGACATAAATAACATTCATAAAAAGCATAAATTATATCAGGTGCCGGATCAGACGGCCTCAGTACAGGTAACGGCTCTCAAGACAGGTTCCCCACCCCTGGTGTATGATGACCGGTGATTACTCAGAATAACTTGTTTGCCTATGCTTAGTATAACACACAACAGCAAGCCGTCCTTGGTGTAAAACTGTAGTGCGTCTGCTGTGAGGTCATGGGTTCAAACCCCAGCCCACATTTTTGACGACCATCATTCGGGTAGATATTCATTGCAACCACTGAAAACCTACATTTTAAGGCCCATTAATACTCCACATGTGTCAATGAAATTTGGAATTGAATTTTGGATTCTGTCCATGCTTTCTATCTGTTGATGTATCGATACCTCTATTTGTCTTTTGAGTGGGGTGCATTTTTTCCCACCTGTTTGGAGTCAACAGACAGGACGTGAGAAATAAACTCTTAACATTCTCCAGTTGAATGTCTACTCTGTATGTCTTATTGTCTATGTCTATACCTAAAGTGTGTATGTTTGCATGGTGAATGTAAAAGATACAGCATTTTAAGTCTTTGCAGAACCAGTGCACGTAACGAAATGGACAATATATATATAGCCTTGACATGAATCTTAAAAGTGCACTGCGTTTAATTGTGGCCCGGGAAAGGTATTGCAACTGCTCATTGAAACTGTGCTGCCTATTGCCAAATTTGATTTTTTTATGAATATTTGCTAAACAATAAACCAATATTTATTAGCATGACCAATGTACAGCAAATTTTGCAGCTAAAAGGTATATTTCTGGAAATTCAAAATGGCGGACCATGGAGAAGATCCCCCTTTTCATGTAAAAAAAGTGCAATTTTCCCAGTCATAATGAATACTTAGAATTTGATGGTGGTGGAAAGTACTTGTGAAAATGGTAGCGTTTGTGAATGGGCAGCATGAATTCTGGAAATAAACAGCTAACATTTTTACACAGTGCACCTTTAACACTTTGCTTTGTTTTGAAATATCACGCGTGGTACAGTATGAGTGAGACTATTCTGCATTTCATGTTGCAACATAAAATAAAATAACCCCAAATCACTTCCTCTTCTCTGGTCAGCAGTGATTTAGGTTCGTCACCTAATATGTGCTTTGATTACAATTATCCATTGTCCTTTTACATTAAGAAAACACTATTTGAAGTGAATGTTTTCTCAAGTTTTCAATTTTGTGTGCCTTGCTTTACTGAAACCCCCAACTGGTTCAATTCAGTGAGTATGATGAGCAGACTACCTTTCCACTGAGTTATAATCCAAATCTAGCTTTCAAAATGAAAACGCACTTCGTACTGTTATCATGGCCACACTGTGTACTGTATTTTGTACTTTCCTTCGTCCTAATCTTAAATCTATAATGGCTTAGTCTAGGGAGCTCTCTCTCCTCTCCATTCCTCTTCCCTCCTCTCCTCTCAGCAGCGAGACCTCCTTAGCTGCTCCTCTCTGTGGGAGGAGCATGCAGTGGCACAGAGAGCGGTCAGGAGAGCAGGAGGCGAAAGGTGAGAGGGCCTGCGAGCATGGAGGGAGGTCTTGCTACTGAGGCGAGGGCATGAAGACTGCTGCTGCTACTGTGGCAGACGACCAGAGCCTCCTGCTCTCCTCTCCTGCTCTGCTCTGCTCTGCTCTCCTCTCGCCCCCTCCACTCATGGCTGCCAAACAATGCCTGGAGGGGCTGGGGGGGATCATTACCGCGTAGACCCCCACCTCAGTCACTCTGCCTCTCTCTCTCTCTCTATCTCTCTACAACACACACACACACACACACACACACACACACACACACACACACACACACACACACACACACACACACACACACACACACACACACACACACACACACACACACACACACGAGGACAGCGTGGCAGTCTTACCCCTTCCCGAAGGCACCTCATTAACACTGTGTAGGCAGCAGCAGGAACGACCCACAATCCTCCTGGGTGCTCTTTTTTCTCCTCCTGCAGGAGAGAGAGAGAGAGAGAGAGAGAGAGAGAGAGAGAGAGAGAGAGAGAGAGAGAGAGAGAGAGAGAGAGAGAGAGAGAGAGAGAGAGAGAGATACATACATGCGAGAGGAAGTCAGAGAGAACAGGAGAACGAAAAATAGTGAGAGTGAGAGACAAGAGGAGAAGAGAGAGAGAGAGAGACAGAAACAGAAACAGAGAGAGAGAGAGAGAGAGAGAGAGAGAGAGAGAGAGAGAGAGAGAGAGAGAGAGAGAGAGAGAGAGAGAGAGAGAGAGAGAGAGAGAGAGATAGACAGAGACAGAGACAGAGACAGAGAGTAAACAGAAAGAGGAAGGTAAGATGCTGGGCAAAGCAAGCAAGCAAGCACTCACAGTGGCTCATTATGAGAACAATTAGGGGCAGCACAAAGCCCAAGTCGCCATAATTACACCAAATAAACACAGCGAGTTGCACTAATAAATAAGCTCTCTATGGAACCTCTCTCTCAGCACAGGTAAGGGAGACAAGGCACGTTGTGCTCAACGCCCACCAATTAAGGAATCTAGTTGTGGTGCTCGGTGAGATGGAATGCGCAACAAACAGCTCGTCTTGAGCGTCAGCAAACTAGGGAGCCAAACACTCAACATGCAACGATTCATTCTAAAACCAAGGTCTTTCTCCAGGTGCACAAGGTCTGAATTTCTCCGCTTTGTTGGCTTATTTGTAAACTGATCATGTGTATCGGTCCACGGCCAGCACAGCTCTGTCCATTACCATTCACTTGTTGAATAATGCAGGAGTGTTTCCCCCACCTTCCCCTACATAACATCCTTGATGCCGTACTTATTGAGAAGGAGGACCCTGAAGAAAGTGTTTTCCCAGAGAAGAGAGGAGAGGGCATGAAGTGGTTATATCCAGCAGCGGAGGAGAGCGGGAGATCGGTGCAAGCACCAAACAGGCTTTACGTGAGCTGAACTGATATTCAACCACTTACACATTTCAGGATATTTGGACAACAGGAAACTAACATAAACGATAGCTCAGAGCTACAATAGACAATTAACAACATTGCAAATTACTTAACCATACAATGCAAATTGGTATAACCAATGCACAGTACACTTAACCTGGGGTGGTTGAGCCATTTCTTGAGTTGCAAGGTTTTGTGTGTGTGTGATTGCTATGCTAATAATTACAAGGGTCATCATAGTAGCTGAAATGTTAGTTGCTTGGACATTTTTTGTTGAACTGGTTGCAATTGCAATGGCCGAGCCATTCCTTGAGTTGTGAGGGTGGTTGCTATGCTAATAATTGCTGGGGTAGTAATGGTAGCTGCAATTTTAGTTGCTAGGATATTTTGGTTGGTTGTAGCACTAAATTTAATTTGTGGAGTTTGCTGACCAAAAAAGATAACCTGCTGAGCAAAAGATTATAATACATAAATCATCATAAAAGATTGTTATACTTCCTGGGCTTTTTACACATCTCTATGCTCTCATTTTACATGACTTTGGCACTCGCAGCCTTACGCCAATGATCCACCAGCATGCGATTGCATCGGTCGGTAATATAATATTTTCAATGAGAAGCGATTTCACTCCCGTATAGTATTGTGGGTATGCAATGCGATGCAATCAGCCCTTACTGTGGGAACAGACAGCAGGTCGTGAAAGAGCTAAAACGCTGCACAATTTCACCTGGACTGCACAAATCTGAGGTGACCAACGCAGCGAAAAGATTCAACCCATAACATTAGATCAGGGAGAGTGACCAACTGAAGCTTGTGTTTTATAAAAAATTTAACATTCTATTGGCTGCTGCCTGCTGCCGCCGAGCCGCGTCATAGCTAATTACATATTTTGTGTTCAACTTCTCTTTTAACACCCTTGACCCTAGAAGCACTTTTGCAGCTTTCGCCGATTTTGATGCTTGCTCTTCCATCCAAAGTCAATTACTTCCACCACTTTCCACGCCTTCAACGCCTGCTGTCTGTTCCTACAGATGCATTGCATCTCAGTATCATGTTATAAAATACCAGTGAGTATTTACGTGGCTTTATTGATAACAGACTAGTCTTCAACCCTGGGCCGATAACCCCTGGCCCCGGAATCGGACCGTATACCCGCCCCAGTAATGACGTCATAACTGATAAGAAACAATCCACCACATCTCTCCCTCCTAAAGCCAACCAGGTAGACTGCTACTTGACCCGCCAGACCTTGGAGGTTTATTCTGCCTCCTGGAAGGTCTGTTCCCTGTCTAAACCTGAACTTCACATATTGTGAATTAAACATGTTATGACTTTAAAAGAAAATTTAACTATTAAAACTATGAACAAAACTAATACTTGAATAAGCAAGTAAACACGTTTATTTTACCTTGCCCCCCATTCCCCCTTCTTTTTTTTCTCTTCCCCACCCCAGTCCAGTGTCTGTATAGGTCTATGCCATTACAAATCCAACCTCGTAGGTCGCACTATGATCCTGACAGACCTCGTCCTCGGAGTAGCAGGGATACCAGGAACAGTCTGTGGAGGTGGTTCTGCTGCACTCTGCTCCGGGCTGGCTGTAGAGGGTAGCTCCGGCGCCCCCCTGCAGCCCTCCTCTCCCAATTCCCGCATGGGAATCAGGTGATGCCGGTTGCGCCGCACCGTTCCATGGGGTGCGTCCACGAGATAGGAACATGGAGTAATGTGGTTGCTGATCACCATACCAGAAGCTCTCTGGTCAGTCATCCACACCTCTTGTCCAGGTGAAAGGTCACTGAGGGGGCGAGCACGGTGACACCTGTTGTAATACTGTGCATCCAAAGCGTGCTTCGCTTTCTTCTTCTGAATCACTGCACTGCTGTCAGGGAGTGCAGGGTTCAGCAGTGTAGGAAGTGTAGGTACAGTAGTGTGCAGCCTTCACCCCATTTAGAGCTGAACAGGACTGTATCTGTTGTGAAGTGGTGCCGTTCTGTACGGAAGCAGGGCGAGATAGGGGTCGACAGCCTTCTGAAAGTGATACTGTCCCATTTTTGGAAATAAGCTCATATTACAACTCCCATTGAGTTAAATTATTGAGTTTAACCTTTCTCCTGTACTTTCAATTGTTCTCTGAGTACGGCAGTGCGAATTTTACCTCCAAGCTAGCAGTTAACATTGACTCCTATGAGACCAGTTAGTCGCGAGCTGGTCTCAATGTTAACTGCTAGCATGGAGGTAAAATGTGCACTGCCATACTCGGAGAACAATTGAAAGTACAGGAGAAAGGTAAAACTCGATTGTTTAAAGGGACACTGTGTGTGGTTTTTAGTTGTTTATTTCCAGAATGCATGCTGCAAAAAATGACTGTACTTGGACCATACTAGAAAATATGTGTTTATTACTTAGTAAACGTTCATGTAAAGATCAAATTTGGTAGTAGGCAGCCCAGTTTCAATGAGCAGCATAGTTGCAATACCTTTTTTGACCATTTCCTGCACAGTGTCCCTTTAACTCAAGGAGAGGTGTAAAATAAGCTTATTTCCAAAAATGGGACAGTATCACTTTAAGAAGTTCGTTGACTGTCTTGACGGCACGTTCAGCTTCCCCATTACTTTGTGGGAATTTCGGACTGCTTGTGATGTGGCGACAGCCGTAACACACGGCAAACTCTGCAAACTCTGCGGCCCATTATCTGTGGACCGTTGTCTGTTGTCATCACTTCTGGAATGCCGTGCCGGGCGAAGATGGATTTCAGGTGTACAATGACATCAGTTGATCTGGAAGGGGTAAGCTGAGCGATCTCAATGTTTCTGGAAGCGTTATCCACTACCAGTAGATATGTCTTGCTTCCCAGGGAGAAAAGGTCGGCTCCCAATTTCTGCCATGGTCTGTCGGGATAGTGATGGCATTAGTGCCTCCTTGTTGTTTTGCCTCTCCTTGCAGCATATTCGGCAATTTAGGACCAGGTCATTCAGTTGTTGGCTTAGGCCAGGCCACCACACCGACTGTCTCGCGCGCTCCCGGCACTTGCCCACTCCTTGGTGTCCCGCATGCAGTCTGGCGAGGACATCATTTCTCATGGCTGACGGAATGACAAGCCTGGTTCCCTTCAGCAGCAGCCCTGACTGAACAGTGAGGAATGCCCGTTCTGCCCAGTAGGCCTTCAGCACTGGTTCTTTGCCGTTGTGATCTGGCCAGCCATCCACGCACAGCTGCATCACCTTTGCGCACACACTGTCACTTTTCAACTGTTGTCTGAGTTCATCCAGGTAAGAACAGCTTGCAGGTAGGTTGTCTGTGATAGTCTACATATAGTTAATCCGTAAAGTATTCACAGCGCTTCACTTTTTTCACATTTTATTATCTTACAGCCTTATTCCAAATGCTACAAATGAATCTCTGTTGTCAAAATCCTACACAAAATATTCCATTATGACCATGTGAAAAACAAGTTGTCTTGACAGTTTTGAAAATGTATAAAAATAAAAAACAAAGAAATCATATTTACAAAAGTATTCACAGCCTTTGCTTAATACTTTGTAGAACCACCTTTGGCAGCAACTACATTATTTTTTTCATTTCGAAATGAAAAGGGATTAAAAGGGAGGTCATCAGTGTGTGTTTCAACCTTTCAGTACATTGAAATTGTACATTTTGAGTCTGCACTTGGCTAAAATAGATGGGTGTGAGTTTTGAATGAAATCCTATGGAGAGTATCATGATCTGCTTCTGTAGTCACAGTGCATGTTGACATGCATGCTTCTTTAGGTGTAATTCAGATTTCAAATGTTGACGGCATTCATACATCCCCAACGATGTCAGTCCCACAACCACGCTTGACTAGCCAGATGATGCACTTTTTTTTGGTAAAATTCACTTGTGTACCACCACACATGCTTAACACCATCTAAAGCAAATTTGTTTATCTTGGTCTCATCAGACCACATGACATGGTTCCAGTGATCCATATCCTTGGTCTGTTCATCTCTCTTGAGACCAAGGTAAACAAATTTGCTTTAGATGGCGTCAAGCATATACTGATGACCTCCCTTTTAATCCCTTTTCATTTTGGAATGAAAAAATGAATGTAGTTGCTGCCAAAGGTGGTTCTACAAAGTATTAAGCAAAGGCTGTGAAAACTTTTGTAAATATGATTTTTGTTTTTTATTTTCAAAACTGTCAAGACAACTTTTTTTCACATGGTCATAATGAAATAATTTGTGTAGGATTTTGACAACAGATATTCATTTGTATCATTTGGAATAAGGCCGTAATATAATAAAATGTGAAAAAAGTGAAGCGCTGTGAATACTTTCCCGATTGACTGTAGATGTTCTCGAGGGAATCCTTTTCTTCGGGCGTTGTTTCACTGGGGTCCGTGACAGTGCTTCAGCTGTCCACAGACACTTGCCGGCCACATGGGCAATGTCGTAAGAGTAGTTCTAGCGCATCAGTCACAAATGATGAAAAGAGTCCACACTTTCCCCTTTGCCTTGCATCCGCATGTTGAACTTTGCCCGCTCATATATCGTGTTTTTCGTGACAACAAAGTACTTTTGGAAAGCATCGCGCACACCCTTGTAAGTTCCCCTGACTGCCTCAGCCACTTCTAGCCCACGAAGTACTTCATCCGCTTCGTCGCCCATGCAATATATCAAAGTGTTTATCTGTTTTTCCTCGTAACTGACATTCAGGTTACTTGCCACACGAAAGCGGTCGAAGCGTCTGATCTATTTGTCCCATTCTTGAGGTTTTGTGAAGTCAAAGCATTCCAGTGGCTGTATGCTAAATTTGCGCTAGCATCTGTCCTCATTACTAGCGGGCGCTGTGCTTCCTCGCCTACACGTTGCCGCAGCTGCTGTGCACCCTCGGCTGGACGTTGCTCCATCTCGTTTCACTTAGTTACAAACACGTAATAACTGCCGAACATGAAAAAAAACTCGGGACAAACAAACACTCTCGTACTATCTTGCGGTACCACGTTATCCGGCCACTTCCACATCCTGACACCATGTCGTGTTATTAAATACCAGTGAGTCCAGCTCGGAATTAACGTGGCTTTATTGATAACAGACTACCCCGGGCCGATAACCCCTGGCTCCAGAACTGGACCGTAGACCCGCCCCAGTAATGATGTCATAACTGATAAGAAACAATCCACCACACTCAGGTGCCGTTGCGATGCGTCCAAAAGTTCAGAAATGTCACAAGATATGGTTAGGAAGCTATTGTAATGACCGATCGGACAGCGGATGTGGGATGGTCACTTGGTTGCATCCAAATCCATGGCCTTTCATGGCCTTGACCAAGGCATCTACCACTGCGCTACTCAAGCAGGAATGCACCCCGAATTTAATACATTAAGCCGTGGCTCCTGATGTACGTTTTGCTTTTACCAGAATGGAATAACCCAGTTGTGACGTCTTACTGAAGTCCAGGCGCGGAGTGGCCATCGGGAGATCGGGGACTTGTCCCGGTGGGCCGCGGCCGCGAAATATATTACAACGGCCCTGTTATGTTCTCAGCCGGCCCCAAAGTGTTCGGCCGCATTATATACTGAGCCAGTCCAGCGTCGAAGCTAATGTGAACCAGCTACAAATCCATTCTTGGTTGCACAATAGTTGACTCAACAGTATATATACCGTTTACCCGACCGCAATACCTCAGTGACGGTGTCAAACAGTAAATTGGCCACACCCCTTCTCTACTGATAATGTTCATACACCGTAGATCGCGGAAGTTTACTAGATCTTAGTAACATAGTTTCGTTTTCAGTATCTCAAGAACCTGTGATATTTACATTGGTTACCAAGGAACGGAAATATTAGTCAGTTGTGATTTATTTTCCGATTTCCACATGACTGTTACAGTTTACAGTCTGCCACTCCCGATTCACTTGTTCTGTGGTTATTGACTTGGGTTACGAACATACTCCACCAAGTGGTAAGGAAGTGAACTGCAGCTAAGCAGGAAAACACGTTGTAGATGTTTTGATGGCATTGGTTTGTTAGAACTAGAGGTATATCTCCTTACAGTCGAAATAATGGTATATCATACATATATTTATATATGGCACATTTAGGATGTAGCCTATGTAATGTCTGAAGAAATGGAACAAAATAATTACCACACAAGATTCTGATGTGAGCAGTGCTGGGTGTGTAGCCTAAACTGTGGATTAAAATGTAATTGCAAGAAACAAAGACATTTGCTGCGACGAAGACAGCGTTTTAAGGTAGGCCTACACCGTTTGGTTATACATTTTGTTGACTTATGGTTGCGCTTTGAAGTAGCTAGGTTTGGCTTATTTGCTGCATGGTGGGTTTATTGCACAATGTAGACAGACTTTTTGTAAACTATAGGCTACTATACTATATTTTGTAAGCCTACTCTTCTAAAAATCCCCACACTCAAAACTTTGTGCCCATGCTCATCCGTCTTCCTTAAACGATATTTCAATTTCAAACTGTCAAAATGACAGTGGAGTGCACATTTGCATGGAACAGTAGCGTGATGTAGCCTAACCTAGTAGGCCTATTAATGCTTTGGACTGTGATGATGGCTCCAGTGGTGTAGTCTACTTTTTGAAGTGGGTATACTGTATATTTGAGCATTTTTTTATGTGTACTGTATATATTTGTGCTATTGTAAATAATGGATCAATCCATTTTAAGTGGGTATACTGCAATCCCTGACATTTTGAAATGGGTGCGTATACCTGCGTTTTACTACACCACTGGCTGTGCATTTCATCAAGGTGTAGGCTAAATTCTCCAATTCAGGTTGATATTTTGACTACACTAATGTTCACATGTAGTACGACTGCAGATTTCGTGGCTTTTGTCTTTTTGGTTAGGAAACCATGTTGTTCGCTTTTTTTTGTTTTGGTTTTTTAAAAAAGAGGGCCGCCAAGGGGAAAATTCTCCCGGTGGGAAAAGGTGGGCCACTCCGCCCCTGCTGAAGTCTCTGTGCAGTAGTTTAGGACTGGTAGCACAATCATTTCACGTTCTGTTGATTACTTGCACAATCACTTGTGAAAGAGTCTCACCCCTAATGGATTAGCCCAAGCCATTAGATATAGTCCACACCACTAAAAAACACCTTGGATTTTATATTCTGCACATTATTTCTACAGGTTTTCTACATATCATTTAAATTGTAAATTGAGATGTTTTGTGGAGATGTGGGTATGTGTGTTTGTATTGTGTACTACTCTGCCCATACCGGGACAAATAAAAGCTACTACTAATTGAAGGGTTTCTTTGACATAGCTAAAATTTGTACATACTTTATTGAGACATGGATAATCTTAAGACAACCCCAATTAATAAATGGTATTTCATAGGATGACAGCACTTAAATTGATTCAGAATATAAAGGTGAACGATAACGCATCTGTTGTGGAGACCGAGCTATTTTTGGTGGGACTGTTGCCCAAATGGTATTAGTATTCCCTACCTCAACAGGTGATAGCACAAACAAGGGCTGACAGTATGAAAAATGGATTGGTGATGTCTGGGTAAAGGATACGGTCATCTAAACAATGGCTTGAAAAAAGAAGAATTAAGGGACGGAAAAAAAGACACGAATGAAGAGAAACTGCGATAAAAGCAACCTGATGCTGTGCTGCTGCTGCCGCAGTGGTCAGGAAGTGAATGGTAGAAAGTTCATTTCAGAGACTCGGCGGTACAAAGAGAAAAAAAAAATAAGTGCGGCTTTCATTGACAGCCTAGGAATTCAATAAAAGTGATTGTGTACGCCTTCCGTGGCTGACCTTCAGTGCGTCACAGTCTATTCTCCGGCCTTTGATGGGATTTTCTGGGACACGGAGGATGAATCAGGTGTAGCAATGTCTATTTAAATGCTTTATCTCACGTGGCACAGGGGCTGGGAATAAAAGGGCCGGGGCGATGCAAGGGCTTTCATGGTCGAGATAACGGCTCGAGTGTGACACTCATGGGGGGCTTTCACACGCGTGCCATTGTGGCAAGAGGCAAAACAAAAGCAGCAGAACAACAATAACAAACAGCACAAACAAACAAGCAAACCAACGAGCAAAAATCATTAGGCACAGCAAAGTTGAGCGTGACAAAAAAGAAAGACAAAACACAGCGGCGGGGCCGATAACATTAATGAGCTCTCATGAGTCTGTATGCGCGCATGTCTGAATGCAGATCCATGGTGAAAGCAGGGATAAAGGGTTAGCTATCCAGTCAGACCTGTATCTGTAACCGACCCAGAAGTCAATACGGCCATAAAACGATGTGGTGGTTTGTGATACACAGCAGTTCTATGTCAAATGCAAAGTGCACTTAGGACACAGGCAATATAAGAAAGCAAGATATGCTGCACTTTACTGCCCATGAGGTATACTACTGAACTGAATATTTGATTAAAACCTGAATGAAATAGACCTTTCTTTCTAAGTGATGAAAACAAAAATGTAGAAAAACAAAAAATGTACAAATACTGCCTAGCTTTATTTCTTGAAAGACTAGAATCTTCTAACTTGTCTAATGAAGGTGATTCTTATACTGATATAAATAGTTTATCAAACAAGACACATTACATTTATTCAACACATTGGCACTCAATTACATTTATTGAACACACTGGCATATAGAATGATTGCCATTTCTACATACGGTGTATGTATGCAAAAAAAAGTGAAGTGCATTACTACCTGGAGTGCAATGAGATGCAACAGCTCCCCGAGTGGTGGCAAAAGGCACTGCTTCAGTTTGCTGTTCCTGAAGTTCTCTCGGAGGAGCTCTGTGAATGTTGCCACAGCCTTGGGAAAAGAAGCAGAAGCACGCACGCACATACACACACACACACACGCACGCACGCACGCACACAAACACACAATCAGTACTGGCCAACTGCGTATTTGAAATCCGTCACCATCCATCTGGAGAGGAGTGTAGATGTGTTGAGCCTGGTAGAAGTTGTAAAGGCTTAGTGGGGGTGCTTGTTGCCCGTTTCTGGACAGCACTATTATTATCACATTTATTTTAAAAAAGAAAAATAAAACACTCAAAATAACACATTGTGACACCTGCGCTCTCCCTCCCTCTCTCTCTCTCTCTCTCTCTCACACACACACACACAGACACAGACACAGACACAGACACACACACACACACACACACACACACACACACACACACACACACACACACACACACACACACACACACACACACACACACACACACACACACACACACACACACACGTCATTAGTATATGACTACTAAGCTGGGCCGATCTGTGCCTCTGTGGCTCTCTGCAGCAGCTTCCCAGCAGGGGGCTATGCTAATAGGCAGATCCCTCATTCGCTCACTCGATTCACACACACACACACACACACACACACACACACACACGCATGCATGCACACACACACACGCACAAACACATTTTCTTCCCCTTCTCCCCTCCCACTCAACAAGGCTTCCCTTCGCTCATGCTAAAGCATCATAAGTGATGAGTTTGCAGGGAACAGATGTTTGTGTCCTGCGTTTTGATGTGTTTTGGCGAGAGAGAGAGAGAGAGAGAGAGAGAGAGAGAGAGAGAGAGAGAGAGAGAGAGAGAGAGAGAGAGACAGAGACAGAGACAGAGACAGAGACAGAGACAGAGAGACAGAAAGATTCGTAAAGCAAAAATACTGAGACACTTGTCACACAGAAAGTTAAGGGTTGGGGTTGGATTGGGGTGTGGATGATTAACACTAGACTACACTAGCTATTATGTAAGCAATGATCATTTCTCTACATCTTGGCAAATCAGTGCGAGGGGGTACAGTAAGGCCAAGCTAGGTGGACACTAGACTGACCAAAACCACATCTATCCTTATCACACCTTCCAATCCATCATCCAAGTCTTACAAGTAGTCCAGGGGTGTCAAACATAAGGCCCGGGGCCAGAAGTGCCCCACCAGATGGTTTAATCTCGTCCCAGACTTGTAGAGAAAAACTAAGAATGTCAACAAAAAACAGTATATCTCTGGCCCATTACAAAGTTGTTGCATGTGTCTGAGATTTCTGGTTTTCAAGACTTGAGGACGAATTTGCCATTTTTTTGCTTGCCATTTACAATCAATGCCTCTGATATACCGGCTGACATCCCCCTCCATATTATTAATTGGCAATGAAATTACGATATGACTGTTCGTGGCCCCTGAACCTAAATGACTTTGACAAGCATGCCGTAGAACTAGAACAAAACAACCAAAAATTTGGGGGAAAGTCTTTTTTCCTAGAGCACATGCCTATACAATGCAAACACGCATGGGGTGGTAATGTCAGTCCAGAATGTCACATATTAATTATTAATATTGCTTTTTTGTGAAATTATCAGTAGAATACAGCTGACATCCCCATGTATCCAAACTCCCTAACAGAGCATAAAGTATGAACATTTTGAGGTACCACAATGACTACCCTGTGTCACGGTCTCTGAATATATCACGAGGTTTCAGCCATATAACCCCACCGCACCAACTGCAGGCCTACATGCAGCACTCTCTGACAGAGAAAAAGAAAAGACCAGGAAGACGACTTATAGGCTTTTAGGTCTTATCAGTGGATATCAAGCAGAACTTGTACTGTATGTATCTGAAGCAAGATAGCTCCATCTCAAACTCTCACACCACCACCCATAGTCAATAGCTTGTCATTTCTTTCATATACTCTGTCATAGTCCTATTATCTCAAAAGATGTCTACTGCAGACCTGCAAATATTTGTATGTGTGGGTGTTCACAGACAGACGGGCATGTAATTTTAATGATCAAATAAAGATAAAAAAAAAAGCCACTGAAATTAAAACTACGATGTAGCTAATCAAATATCTTCGAGTTGGCAATGTGCTTAATTCACAAAAAGCTGAGCACTCGGTAAGTGAAAATCAAATTTAGACATGTGCAATAATATCAGCCTGGCTATCGCTACTACAACTGTCTTCAAGAATTTGGTCTGGCCAACAGACATTGTCAACCCACTTCTCCAAGGGAGATGCAAAGAGCATTTCTAACTGTTTCTGAAATCTGTTTCTTGAAATGTATCCGCATGCTACTGGCTGAGACTACAATTAATTCATCAGACCACACTTTCCCCTCGCTCAGACTACTCTGAGAAACAAAACTTTGTCACAAACAGCTGGGCAGGCCCAGAATACAATAATTTTTGAGGCCACCCTCAGTCCTACACAGCTCTCTGGTTCGGCAGCACATAAGACCTCTGAGTCTCACACATCCACTGAAGACAAAGACGATGTTGAAACATGAGTGCAATGATGGTGTGCTGTGATGTCTTATGAAATTCCACATTCAGGTACGTATTTGGCCAGGGTCGTGTGTGTGTGTGTGTGTGTGTGTGTGTGTGTGTGTGTGTGTGTGTGTGTGTGTGTGTGTGTGTGTGTGTGTGTGTGTGTGTGTGTGTGTGTGTGTGTGTGTGTGCATGCGTATGGGCTTGTGGCTGTATGTACATGTGTGGGTGTGCATGCGTATGTGCTTGTGGCTGTGTATGTGTGTGGCTGTGTGGCTGTGTGTGTGTGTGTGTGTGTGGTGTGTGTGTGTGTGTGTGTGTGTGTGTGTGTGTGTGTGTGTGTGTGTGTGTGTGTGTGTGTGTGTGTGTGTGTGTGTGTGTGTGTGTGTGATGTTTGTAGATAATTCATCAGTGCTGGACTGCCTCGGTTTCCATCTATGTAATAAGTCATTACAATCGCACTCCGAATTAGTCATGGTAAGCAAGAGAGAGAATGATATAAGGATTATGTGGAATAGAACAAGGAGTAAAAATAATGGAAAGGAGGAGGGAAAGTAAGGAGAGGAACTTTTTACTCCTGTTTCCTCACTACCTGTGATTCCCATCTCCCCTTCTGAAGCCCTTGGGGTGACGGCACTATTTTTAGATGCTTACGGTTGTTGCCATGACAGTGAATTAGTCCTGACATCTTCTCCAGCTGCTGTTTGACGGTGGAAGATGAAAGCCTGGCTGGCTGTGCATGTGTATCAGCACTTAATGTGGGAGAGCCCACACTCGCAAGGCATACAGCCATATAACACTGAACCCAAAGCCTGCCTTCCCAGGGGGGAAAAAACTTGGGCTTTTTCACCGTGCTCCTCCATTAGGGAAGAGTTTTCTGCAAGCTCAGCTGCAACAAAAGGCCATGCTACAGTACAGTACCGTTTGGAACTGGGCCCTAAACAAACCACAGAGTCAAACCATGGGAAGAGGTTGGCTATTGTGGTCAGGATGTCTGCTTTGGCAACAAAAAAAAAGACAAAAAAAACATGCCGGCTACTGGAGCTGTCCATCTGTGACGCTAGGCAAAATGGCCGTCGACAAGCAGGGTAAAGGCGAGACAAGGCCGAAATAAAGGATACGTCCTTTTCAGTAAGTTATGGTTTTCCCCCGTCAGATAGGACAAAAGACACACCGGCGCAAACAGGAAAAAAAAAATCGGCATGACCAAAGCAGAGTGGTGAGTGGCAGAACCCCTGCGGAGAGACTGACTGTGTTGAAAATCCCGCTCTCCTCTTCCCCACTTCTTAAGCCATGTGTCTACAGCGCTTACAGCAGCGCGGGATAAAACATGTCAGGATACAGCAAGCCGGGAAAAAGACAAGTAGAGGTAAAGAAAACAACTACATAAGGAAGAAAAAAACGGATATTGTGGAATGACTGAAAGAACAACTGAGAGAGTGGAGAAAAAAAAACAACGCACCGTCGGCCGCCATTTTGTTTTTCGTAGAGACTTGCCTCTCTTTCTTTCTTTCTCCTGTCATATATTTTTTTATTTTCACAAAAGTAGGGACGCTAAGCAGCTAGTGCACCGGCAAACCCCCATGTAAGCCACGGATGAAGGTCGGCGGCGCCGCATTCCCCACATCAAATGCAATCCTCTTTTTTTTTGGAAAATGATTAACCACAATGGCTGCATTCGGCTCTTTGATGAATTCTTCTGAATGCTTCTGGTAAGCGTGTTTGGGCAGGAGCCTCATAACTTTGCTCTCTCTTTTCAGGAGTCGGTGGCTGTCTAAAAAAAAGGGACGTAGCTAGATATACACAGCATTCACGGCACTATTGGATTTCTTTAAGCGCAAAAAGTCTAGGTTTAAGGAAAATTCATTTCTTCAGGTTCCCCTCAGACAGCATGATGTTGTGTCCACACCCAGTCGCAGTAGCGCTAGAGTGGCATCTAGTGGTTCTTATTGTGTCTCTTTCGCAACATCCCTGAACCCAGAGGCTCTCGTCATGGATGTCAAAATCTGCTCACACTTTATCCTACCATCCCTGTTACATTAATTAGGTAGGTACAGTGTAACAACATGTAACGTTATGCACCTGCACTGTACCTCAGGGTTATGGTTAAGTTACAGGATGTACTGTACAGTGTAAGTACATAATATTACTCCTATGCACAGCCAGTTTCAGGTGCTGGTGAAGTGCAGTCATCAGTAATCCAAGGGAAACAAGAAGAATCACCGCATAATGGTGGACTTCATTTTGCTGCTTTTTTATTTAGTGAACAATGCGTTTCACTTGCGCTTCGTCAGGTTCGATGCGCAAGCAAAACGCGTCGTTCAATAAATAAAGACAGCAAAATTAAGTCCACCAGTGCGCGGTGATTCTTCTTGTTTCCCTTGGATTACATAATATTACGTGTTGATGCGTAGATACAATAAAAAGAAACCGTGAAATGAAGTGTTACCCAAAATCCCTTAAATGTTAACATATAATGCCACAGCTAGGGTGCAACCAGCAGTGTACAGGTTAAGTATTGAACGCAGACTGTGTAGGATAGGTTTATACACCCAAAGCTTCTGTTCAGCTGAAACAGTGGGCCTAAACACTCAGTATAAAGCAGTGCTGTAAAACTGGATATAGCATAAGAGAGAGAGGTGTGTATATGTATGTATATCAGTACTTGGATTTGATGCAATACATGGTGCTACTGTCACTGACCTCCGTAATGGGTGTGTCTTCGGCAAGGTCCGTGCAGTGAACAGCCAGCAGACCGAGTAGTCGCATCACTTTAGTCTTCCTGTAATACACAAACAAACTCACACATAAGAAAACCCATACAAAACATACAAAATAATTAATATATTCAAAACACACACACACGCAAGCCCTCACACACGCGCACATGACACACACACACACACACACACACACACACACACACACACACACACACACACACACACACACACACACACACACACACACACACACACACACACACACACACAGACACACACACACACACACTACTAGGGATAGTATGTAATTGTCGTTTTCCCAACATGTGCAGGAAAAAAACGATACAAAACAAACAATAAAATGAATCGATGAAATGTACTCTATGAAATGAATCACAGGTAGGCCTATGTATAATCCAAACAATCATAATCATAACAAATCATAACTTGTGTGATCTAACTGTAGTGAGTTAACATATGCAATGCACGTAAAACAGCCCTTGCAAACATGATTAATGACATACATAAGGCCGCACACAATGAGGAGTGAGGAATGACTTCAGTGACGGTCAGTTACTGAAGAGTGCATTTACTAACTTTTCCCCATTCAGTTTTGATAGGACCTCACTGTGGGAAGAGTAGCCTACTTCAGTTCATTTAAATCATGGGTGGGAAACGTATGGTCTTTCGGGCTGTTTACGGCCCATGAGGCCATTTATCCAGCCCACGGATAAGTTTAACATGAAATATGACATGTTTTGTAAAGCAAAAAACAACATTTGCAATAAATTAAGTTATATTTTTCAGGCAACCTAGTGAAGGTGGGGTCTGCTGTAAAGCTGGCCACTTTCAATACAGGCCTAAAAGGCAGGGCGAAATCCTGGTTTGTGTTCATAGTACGACCCTTGGAGGACTCTATCAAATTTGAAGTGGCCCTTCGAATGAAAAAGGTTCCTCACCCCTGGTCCACACTCACTAAAATAAATATGTGCTACTTACACATCCCAGTTTGGGGCTGCGCGTAGCTGCTGGGTCAGCACCGGGAACTGAAAGACAGAAAACACCATGAATTTGGCAGTAAAAACAACAGCCAGCATGACATTTAAATGTGGGACCATTTTCCACATTTAAAGATTTGTAAAAATGTACTGGGTGAATCTCAAGTCAAATGCACTTCACGTGTCTCATATCAACAACAAAATTAATTATAATTGTAAAATAAACAGGTGGAATATATTTTTGGGATTATGATGATATACATGTCATATTTGTCTCTCAAGAACGCAGAGGATTTTAATATTACTGCACTGCCATCTACTGGCCATCTGAGGTTCCACATTCAAGCCTCACATAGAGTGATTAAGTTTGAACCCAATTCCAACGCACAAGTATCTACTTTTTGCAGTACAACATAGACACATAATTGACACTGTTCCGGTAGTGGAACAATGTCATAGTCATTGAAAAGACTTAATCATATTGCAGCCTTCAGTGACACAATGCAACTTGGCCATTGCCATTCGGGCAACAGTATTACATGACATTTATAAAAGGGGCTGTGTCTTCACCGAATTTATGCAGCTTTTTTCAGCCCCAGAAATTATCCGGGAAAAAAATCCACTTGATCGAACAGTAAAAAATATGTACAACTTTGCAAAAATACAGGTGTGAAAACAACAGGTCGGGAAACTTAATGAAGATAACCCTCAGACTGCTGTCCCGCTCCTCCGCACCACACCACCCCACCACCCAAAGCCATAGAGCGCCTGATAGGTGTCACAGCAGCGCACGAGAGGCTAGAAACTGGCTGGTCACGCAGAGCTGCGTACAGCTGAGGAGAGAGGAAGGGCAGGCAACAAGACGCCTCAGTCGCTCCACAGACTACATCCCTTTGAACCCGTGTGTCGGATGCATAATTGATAAATTGAAAAACAATTCATAATGCATTATAAAGCCGCTTTTTTATTGAAGCATGACAGCAGGCCATGAGGTTTTTCTCTCGCCCTCTTCCCTCCTCCGGCTGTACGGTATCAGTATCATAATGAATCATTAATGATTAATATACCATGGGTTCGATATGAATAATGCATGGTACACACAAGCCTCGAACTGCAACAGATGTTCTTGTCTTACAGCCAAGAGGACGCAGCTTTCTACTCGGGCTATTCGGCGCGCGCGCGCGCGCGCGTGCGTGCGTGCGTGCGTGCGTGCGTGCGCGCGCGCGTGCGTGCGTGCGTGCGTGTGTGTGTTAATGGAGGGGGTCTTAGTAGAGGTGGAGGGAGAGTTGGGATGCAGCAGTGTATCTCCAGCATGTACAGTACCTGACTACAGTATGAGAGTGTGTTTGTTTGTGCTGATATGGATTTGATTGTACCAGTGAGTTGTGTGTGTTGTTTATGATGTATGTGGGCTGCTACAGATTCATCCATACTTGTGAGAAGTTGTGGTGTGTGTGTGTGTGTGTGTGTGTATGTGTGTGTGTGTGTATGTGTGTGTGTGTGTGTGTGTGTGTGTGTGTGTGTGTGTGTGTGTGTGTGTGTGTGTGTACTGTATGTACACTACCGGTCAAAAGTTTGGAGTCACCACCAAGATGCTGTCCAGAATCTCTCTATGAGCCCCATGTGTGCAAAAGTGAATGTCTGCTCCTATCAATCCATACATTGCTAGATGTTCTATACATCATTTGAAAGAGGATAATTTAGGCTTTCCAATGACGCACGACACTTGCTTGTACACAGAAACATGGCAGAGACAATGGATTGTGAATTCATAATAACAGGTCCCATTGAGGAGAAAGGATTTTCCCCCAGTTCTTCTAGAATTTTACTGAAACACTCTACAGCTCCCATAGAAGTCTGTGTTGAAAGTCTCGCTAAGTCCTTATGACATCATAATAAGGACTCAAAATTTTGGCAAAATTCTAATCACATATTTGTGATGGTACTCCTCAAAGGGTTAAAAATGTAGGTTCATTCTGATGGCTAGAAATTCACACGGCTACTTTGACTTGAATTTGTAGCCAAGGTCACAATGCAACGATTGTCATCTTGGAGGAGCAGAAACAGAGCTTTCCAATGGTTCCATGCATTTTCTAATAAGCCAAAGAAATGTCTGCAGAAAAACGGATTACAGCATGCATTCCGATGTGATAAATGTATGAAATAGGTTGGTTAGATTTTGGTCTTCTGTTCATTTTGACCAATTTGATGGGCAATCAAACCTTTTTTTACACCTCTGGCTGTTTAGTACTTACTTTTCGTAGCATACCAAGCCATTCAAAATATGTCTACAACTTGAATTGCAAAAAAACAAGGGTGACCCCAAACTTTTGAACAGTGGTGTATGCACTGCATGTACGTGTGTGTGTGTACACGTGTGTGTGTGTGTACACGTGTACGTGTGTGTACGTGTACGTGTACGTGTACGTGTGTGTGTGTGTGTGTGTGTGTGTGTGTGTGTACCAGTGAGGAGTTGATGAGGCGCGTGGCCAGGGTGCGGCTGGAGGGGGTGACGCAGCACAGGTAGCTGATGAGGTTGAGTTTGGTGCGCGGCGTGGAGCTGGAGCTGGAGCCCTTGGACCCGTCGGGACCCGACTCCAGAGCAGCAGACAGCTGCTGCAGGAAGGAGGACCAGTCGTCTGGAGGCAAGGACACCAGGCGCTCAGCTGCACAACACACACAGACACGCACTGTAGGCCTCGCTTATGTCTGAATTCGTTGCAAAATCAAGTATACGGTATCCATTTTGGGACATTTTGGAAAATTGACAATTTTGTGCTTTGCATTGCAAAATGCATTTTAAATAGGTTTTATACAGCTGCACAACACACAAAGACACGCACTGTAGGATTCATTTACTTCTGAATACAGAAGAACTTTGCTGCAAAATGACTTATATCCATTTTGGGAAATTGACATTTTTGTATTGGCTACTGCATTGCATAAAAAGTATGTTCTCAAAATATTTCAGTGGCAAGAATTCACGCATAGATGATAGCCTGAACAGTCATTTCCAAGAACAAAATGCTCTGCCTGATGAAGGTCTAAGGACCGAAAGCTTGCAAGTCAAGTAAAGCTTCTTTGCACAAAAATAGACCTGAAGTGTGCGGATTGTCTTCTTTTTATACAAGAACAAAATGCAAAATCACGAAATGGTGCTTACCTCTTTTTTTTTACTTTTTTCTCAAAAATTCTGAGTTCCTTTCTCAGAAATTTGCTAAATATACTGTATATCCCCTATTGAGCCTAATACTCTTCCGTAAAGTTAAGACTCTTCTCTTTCGCGACTATATACTGCACTCATGCCCAGACTCTAAAGCATGTTGTGTGTGTGTGTGTGTGTGTGTGTGTGTGTGTGTGTGTGTGTGTGTGTGTGTGTGTGTGTGTGTGTGTGTGTGTGTGTGTGTGTGTTTACTCTACTTAATCCTGTGCTAATGTACTTAAAATAAAAATGCTAACGCTACTTGGCAACTTCCACTTATTGTTCTGTATATTCTGTGCAATTTGTATCTGCATGCTATGGCTATGTCATCGATTGTAAGTCGCTTTGGTGACCCCATGAAAGCTTCTGCCAACCCGCATGCTAATTCCCGCGCCCTGGTGTAAGAACGTCCACTGTACAAGATCAGTGCTTCGATAGGGTGGTGATGCAAATATGGTGTGGCGTGAAGGAATACCTGAATAGGATGGCACACACAGCGTCTTTGAGTCAAATCTCAGGGGGACAATCTTCATGATCTAATCATTCAAAAAGACATACATGTTAGATAACATCAAATCTCATGACAATGCTTAAGTCTCTCTCAACTTTCCTGCACGGACCGTATATGAATCATTCAGTAAGTTTCATATATGTGACTAGCCACAACGAAACGGGCCGCAAGTTGGCTGGGGGGCCTATTGACATGATGCAACCGAACCGTACATATGGAAATCTGGTAATATGTGACCTTTGGAATGTGTTCACTCCTTAATGAAGGAAACAAGAGAATTCATCTAGTCCTTTTAAAGACCAAGGTCTAGTTTATATTAATGTGTTTCTATATCGTTTCTATCTCGAATGTACTGTCCATTTACATTAAAATACTGGAATACGACTTCATAGGTGGAAGGATTCAAAGACGCTGGAGCACATGTAAGCATTCGCATACGATGCTGATTTAGCCGTTGTTAACGGTGAGATACGAGGATACACAGCGCTTAGCTCTAGCTACTCGTCCTGCTTGGACAACATCACTATGACATGCTCCTCCCTGATTCGCTGGGCTGGTATCCTTGGTAATGTAAACAATCTCTCCAGCTAGCACAGACTAGTGAATCAGCCGATTAACGTTTCTTTGTAAAATAGAATAGTCTATTTTATTCTTTAATGTCAAGACTTGTCAGGCTTATGACGAGGTCAATGGAAGCATTGGGAGGCATATGATGAGGTCAAGGGGGCATTTATTCAAAAAGGTTGAGAACCACTGTTTTAGATAAACCAATTCTGTTTTCTGAAGCATTGAGTAGTTTCTTCAACACCTCAACTTCTACTTTCTGCAAAAAAGGGAAATCACATGAAAAAAAAACGTAATTTACTATTTCCTAACTTTCGTTCCAAGTGTTCTTATAGCCAGTCACATATTCATTTTTTTGTATGGGATGGCATGTGTCTGTAAATCATTTGGGATGACAGGTGATCTTCAGACAGACTCACCTTTGGGTTGTCTATGATGGGGGTGACTGCCAGGTCTGAGTCCATGTAGAGCAACTCCTTAATGCCAGACATGATGTCAGTCTGAGGATCTGCAAGGGACATATCCACCTGAAGAAGAGCAACATTGATATAGTAAACATATCAGACACACAGTGTTCATTTAGCGGAATGCATTCCAAATGTATTTAATCCACAGTTAATGCAGTTACTGTATACTGTAATACACAACTAGCAAAATCTTAGTAAATTTGATTATTTGTGCCACCCTTTAACATGATTCGAAATTGCAAGAAATGTGCAAGGAAGCTATGGTACTGCAGGAACAACACTGCAGGAGCAGAGTTTTAATTGTAAAGTGACGTTTGATATACCGTATTGGCCATGTATGCAATGTGATGTCGCATACACATACTATTCACTTATTCTGCTCGTGACTAAGAACAGTGCCATGTTTGGCATTTTGGCTTTTAACTTCAGTTTGCAACATTGGCTTATTGTGCTACATTAGTTCTCCAAAATATATGTTTGAATCAATTTGTTGTCCTTTACTGTTGTGCATTTTTTTTACACTTTTTGGTTGTTATAAATGGCATCCTAGTTGGTACGTATATCACATCGGGAAGACTTCCTGTTTAAGAAGTCTACTGTTGTGTTACATTTGGACTGCAGCTGAACGGAAACAAAATGACAACATGAAATTGGGAGGGCCAGAGTAGCCAGAGTAGTAAGGTGAATTGCAGGTACTGTAGGCTGCAGTGAATACTTACTCTGCTCTCACATGTCTCGCTCTCATGAGTCCTGGCTGCACTGCTTGTTCTCGGGGTTGGTCGAGTGCTGGAGGGGAAAAGAGTGATGGGATAAAATGCAAGAAAACAATAATAAAACAGTCAGGGTCAGGTCACTATTGTTGCTCTTACTGCGTTTTAGGACAGAGGACACATCTATAGAAACATTGTTAGATCAAAGAGGGCGAACAAAAATACATTTCTGAGGGGTTACAGGGTAAAATAATGACTTTCTTTTTCTTTCTGCCACTGACCAACATTTGCACAGTTAATATAATGGCATTTTGAAGGTAGCAATGTGAGGTACAGTACCTGAGCAGGAAGACAGACTCTCTGGCATCATCATCAAGGGCAGACTTTGGTTTGAACTCCGTGACACTATCTGCAGGCAAAACCACAGCAAGGACTTAAGCAGATGCTATTCAATGAACGTTACAAAAGTAACTAGAACTACAAATGAAGAGCTGTTTCAACTGGGGTTAATATTTTCTGATTTTAAAGTAGAGTTGTTGTACTGATATTGATTGAGTAAACATTGAGTTGTTTTTGAAAATGGATATATAGTATATGGATATATGGATGCATATCCAAAAGTTAAGTAACACCATGGCTACAATGAGTCCAAATGCTTCTGACTAATATCTTCACCATTGAAGCGGTGAGATGAAGCACCAGAGATGAAGCAGGATGTCCTTGTGTTTCAATGGGCATCAAGTTATGTAATGAAGGCTAAGAGAGAGAGCAGGACCTACGGAGAGATTAAATTCTAATCCAATAGGAGATGCCAGAATACTGACTGATACATAATGCCACAAGCACAGATAGAGATTTTAGAAACACATGCACACAAAGACACACACACACACAATGTCCAGCACATAAGACGACCACCACATGTGGCACACAATTCATGCATGACACACACACTGCTTCAGCTGTTTCTGTTGAGATCAAATCCACCACACACACACACAATCCCATTTGGTTTTGCATATACAGTATCAATGACAACTTCAACTACAACACACACACACACACACACACACACACACACACACACACACACACACACACACACACACACACACACACACACACACACACACACACACACACACACACACACTTTCTCTCAGTTGGTTTTGCATATCAATTATATCACATTAAATCCTTCTCTTACAATGTTACATGTCACCAAGTCGACTGACAAGGTTCAGTTTAATACTACACTACGTGCTAGAGTGCATGCATCCCAGTCTGTATTAATTTACCTAATGTGAAAGACTTGCTAAGGTGGGGGCTCGTGGGCCCCGTAGCCCCTGTATGCCCCTCTTCTGATCCCGGCATCCCCAGCGACACCAGATGCAGACTGCAATGCACACACACACACACACACACACACACACACACACACACACACACACACACACACACACACACATGAATTACTTAGTTATTACATGAAATATTGAATTACACTTGAATTACCATGATTGTCTGTCTGCACAGCCTTTAAATAAGCCCTCGAATGAGTCTGTAGCACACAATACTCTGTAGCTATTGTAGCACAGACTGACAGTCAATTTTGCTGTACTTTTGCTGACAGTCAATTTTGCTGTACTTAACTACTTTCTTCCACCAAGGCAGCGATTTTGTTTGTAATCTCACTTTGATGCTCAATGTTTATCAACAACCTTCAAAAATCCTTCTTTTGTTGACAACATTGAGCAACTAATGAGTTACCGGTATATTTCTTACTGTTAAACATGGTCACACACATCAAAGAACATTGTAAAACCAATTAAGTGTCTGTTCAAGAGATTACTTAAAGTTCTTGATAAAAAGCCCATATGTCACCACTACTGTAACATTGTCAAGAAATATCAACTACTGGACTTTGATAGCTACCAGTTGTTTCTAGATGTCTGTCTCATATTTAAGGTTATGACTTCACGAGATAACACAAGAGCCCAGGCAAAAGGGGACTGTGAAGTTAAATGGTGTAGAACTAAATTCAGCCAAATGGCTTTCACTAGAGGAGTAAAGTTCTGGAATACTCTGCCAGCTAACATCAGACAGTGTTTCAACTTTAACACCTTCAAAGTGACTCTTAAACAATGGCTAAAAACTAATCAGACATACAATCATTAATCATTAGAATTAACATTTGTTTTACTTTTACATTTATTTTTACTTGTATTTTTACTTTACTTAAACTTTTTGTATTTTTCATGCACCCAATGTTTGTGTTGTATGTAAATGTCCTCTGTCGTGCTGTAGGCTAGTTTGTTTTCTTGTTATGAGTTTAAGTGTGAGTAGGCTACCTAGGACAACAGATGAAATTTATGCTAATTCTGGCATGTTTATATTGAAGCTCTCAAGCTGATGTATTGATTAATATGCATTGTCCTATCCAAATAAACAAATGAATGCATGAATGAAAAGCTGCCAATCCCTTGTAATACAAGTAGATCCGATATTGAGGAAGGAACATTATAGAGCTTCATCATCTCAACTTCTCACAAAGCTGATGTGTTGGTAACATAACAGCGCCACATCGTATGCTGTTACATGATTCTAAGGCCACTGTTTAATTGAATACTCTATTACAGAGGTATAGCAGAGAAGGCCCATTCCTCAAGTATTAAATCCATCTGTTGTTTTTAATTTCCTGAACAATTTTAAAACCGACTTTCCTTGATTTCCTTCAGGATAATTTAAGTATCTATCCAATCAACTTTTGTCTACAACTGAATCCGACCCCTTTTAACCCGTTAAGACACAGGTTTTTGAAAAGGCATACAACAGCACAAGACAACGGAGCCACACAGTGCACACAGTCTAAGGTCTACACAATATCACCAAAGAGGACAGAAGAGATGGAAGTGTACAAAACGTGGAAGGGGATAGAAAAGAACAGTGAGGAGAGAGTAGAGAGGATATACTACACACAGTATAAAATACCTGGAAATGAGAGACTCCTCCTCTGCCTCCTCCTCTGAGGAGAGCTGCTGGGAGAGGGCTCCTTTCCAGAAGGGGTGTGACAGAAGTCCCGCCCAACTTATCCTGCACAGAGGCATCATGGGAGGCATGTGACATAGCAATGGGAGGCATGTGACATAACTTTTGAACGGATTCTTGGGATTTGTCCCAGATTTTTTGGGGTGAATGCTCTAGGGCAGGCTCATGAACTGATTCGAGTTTGGAGGTCAACACTTTCAAGATGGCTGAATTCAAGATGGCCGAATTTTTGTTTGGTCCATAACTTCTGACCGGGTGGATGGATTTGTCCCAGATTTGGTGTGTGAATGCTCTAGTGTAGGTTCATGAACTGCTTCGAGTTGGGAGGTCAACACTTTCAAGATGGCTGAATTCAAGATGGCCGAATTTTTGTTTGGTCCATAACTTCTGACCGGGTGGATGGATTTGTCCCAGATTTTGTGTGTGAATGCTCTAGGGTAGGTTCATGAACTGATTCGAGTTTGGAGGTCAACACTTTCAAGATGGCTGAATTCAAGATGGCCGAATTATTGTTTGACCCATAACTACTGACCGGGTGGATGGATTTGTCCCAGATTTTGTGTGTGAATGCTCTAGGGTAGGTTCATGAACTGATTCGAGTTTGGAAGACAACACTTTCAAAATGGCGGAATTTTCATTTGGCCCATAACTTCTGACTGGGTGGATTGATTTGCCCGGTAACACCTTATTTTAATGGTTCACCATTTCAGTGAATCTACCATATTAGGTACAGTGTAATAACCAATGTAACAATATTTAATACCATGTAATACTAGTGTAATACCAGTGTAACAATATGCAATATCAGGTACAGTGTAATAACGAGTGTAACAGTATGCAATACCATGTAATATAGGGTAATACCAGTGTAACAATATGCAATACCATGTAATACCACTTACGCACAAACACATGATGTAAGTAAAAAAAAATTATTAAATATTGTTACACTGGTTATTACACTGTACCGAATGTGGTATATCCACTGAACCATTAAAACAGTATTACCATTTGCCCCATTTTTTGCTTCATTTTCACAATAGTCGTTTGGTTTTAAGCCTATGCACGTCATGTCACGTCTGTATGTATCATATACGTTTACGAAATGGTGGACGGGAGTGGTAGGAATGATGGGGGACTGGAAGCGTCGCGTTTCGGGGATATACCTTAAGCAGTCGAAGGCGACTGCACAGGCAGTCTAGTTTTTCGGAGCGAACAACGCGTTTCGCCCAGTACGTCATCAGGTTCGACACACTGGGCGAAACGCGTTGTTCGCTCCGGAAAATAAAGTAAAGAAAAGTAAGCAGTGTGCGGTATCTTTTGAATTTTGTTCATTGATTCACCTTCTCCTGCCTCACACCTGCACCTGCATTACTGAGGGCTTGTGCACAAGGAACTAATAAATGGGGATCAGGATACAAGCCAAACTAAAAACCTAGGCATTAAAAGATATTTTACTTTAAAAAGAAAGCTTGACAGCAGGGGTGTCAAGCTGACCTAATGCTGTACAGGGGCACAGTAGGGCACCGAGAGAAAATGGAAGTGCGCAAGCAAAAAAAATCTTTTTTGCAGTTATTTATTTTAAAAGGCTTGCAAATTAATGATATCATTGCAAGTAGTGCATGTTGTGCGCTATTTTGTGCGCATTCTGCAGATTACTCTGTATGCTAAACTTGAGCTGAATTCCAAGGTAGCAAAGTTGTTGTTGGGTTTTTTTTTTACTCTTACTGGGGAACAGCAAATAAATACCCAGGCACATAAATACCCCTGTAAAATGGGTCTGGCGACACCCCTGCTTGTCAGGTTTCTGTGTAGACAAACATCCTATATTGCCAGAGTGCAATTACCTGTGAAACAGAGTCATACGCATAATGTTTGATTTCTCACCTTTTCTGAGGATCTTTCTGTAGCAACTCAGTCAGTAGACCCTGGAATTCTGGACTGGCTCTTGAGAAGCTGGCACCTTTGACAACACATTATTCCAGCATTTATTAGATGTTAGACTTCCAATTCATTAGTACAATATTTGAGGAGATCCAGTATACAAAATTGATTTTAGAACCTTTTTGTTGTGGTGGCGAAGGGTCTTCATGCAAAATGAGGTCACTTAAATCCGAGAACGTCTCGGAAAAGAATGGGGGACGGCCTACAAAACATTCAGTCAGGAGGTCAGTATATACAGTATGTATTAGGGATGCAGAACATATCCACATACACAATACAAGACAATATTGGGCATCGAACATATCTGTTTCAGTCTGATATGAAAAACGGTCCGATATTAACAACAACCAATGTTATATTACTCATTTATGCAGAATAGTCAATTGTATATTGTTCACAGAAGTTTCCAAACAGGGGGTTGTGACCCCCGTCCGCATATAGTTCTCCCTCATACCATTTTTTTTCTAGAAAAAAATAAATAAATTATTATTTAATTATTAATTATTTAATTATTTAATATTGGATATCCGTATTGGCCAAATGTTTCACATTGGTGCATACCAAGTAGTGTATGTATTCCAATTAAATAACTTCACTCTTTTAATAGAGGGCACGTCACCTGTAAACATCTCATAGAAGACACAGCCCAAGGCCCAAAAGTCACTGGAAACGCTGTTGGGCTCCCCTCTGATAACCTCCGGGGCACAGTACACAGGAGAGCCTACGGCAACCCAGAGGGACCAAACTCAGATCTCACAGTGATACTGAATAATGTGAAGGTGTACCTACGTGTACATTACTCCAAACGCAAAGGTGATGCATGAAATGGTCATTCGCTTTTGACAATCTAGTAATCCATCGACCAGTGCAATAAAATGAATTAACATAATTAAAAATCTAACAGACATTTGGCAAAACACTACATAAAACACAGACAAGATGAGAAAAACTAGCTAGTATTATTAATGGTGCATTACACAACAGAATTATTGGCAATGTGCCTCAAACTTATGCTTTAATTTGTCTGCTCTTACTGCAGTTCTGGGTCTAATTTAGTCTATGGCAACTGGATGCAGCATGTCAAGCGAGAAGTAAATAATTTGTCATATTTAAGTGCATAAAACTCTGTAGTATTCAGCAAAAGAGTTGGTAGAGCGCTACTAGTGTCCCTCAAAACCAACTGGCGCCGAAACGCGTTGGTGTTTTTTAATGCATTTGCCCCTTAAATAAAGTTTGTTTTTTTACTACATTAACCAACTGAAGTGCCTGGACCAAGGATTTTTTTCCTTTTGTCTTTTCTGTAGTATTTGGTTGAAACAATCCCACTATATAGTATTTGCACATAATATATCATTGGCTTTATGTCAATATTTACTATAAAAGATGACCACCTGAGTAGTCGAAACACAGAATGTGAGAGGGGATTCAAAACCTTTGCAGCCCCAAAGCATGTTACCTTGGATTCGGTTCTTTATATTTTTACTGAGTTCCATTTCTTTGCTATCTCCAACCCCTGTTTCGGCAGAGAGAACGAGGGAAAAGAACTCTTCCAGGCTTTCACCCTCAGCTTTGGCCAGACAGAAATTGGAGTACTTTAGAGTACCAGGACCGTCCAGTAAAACCTGCAGAGGAAGACAAGAGGCTTAGTGAGGCTCACAGAATGGAAATCTGCCTACTGAGGTTAACAGAATGGATGAATTAGCATAAGGTTCAATATCAGTCCAATGATGACAAAACTATTTACCTCCGCCAAGGAGGTTATGTTTTTGGTCGCATTGTTTTGTCTGTCTGTCTGTCTGTCTGTCTGTCTGTCTGTCAGCAGGATAACTCAAATGGTCGTGAATGGATGCGAATGACATTTTGTGTAGTTGTTGGAACTGGAACAATGTGATTAACAAAAGGAACAAGTGAGTTTTGACATTCCAGTTTCTAACTCCACAAAAAGAAGGCAGAAAGACTTGAAAAAAATAGAGTGAAGGGCCGTACACACGTATCGCTGCTATTTACTAGCTTCTCGCTTGCTGGCCTACTCGCCTCTCTTTCATAGAACGTTTGCTGAAAGTTCCCGCGGCTTTAACTGCCAATGAACAGGCGAGAAGTACCAAACTCTGCCCTTCAATTGGTTACTCGCTTACTCGCCTAGCTCGAAGATAAAATGTTTTCAACTCGGGATCCGCCCACATCGCATCGCTTGTACAGTACTTGCCTACTCGCCTGCTAGTCTCGCTGGAACACATTGACATTCTATTGAGTTCATTCGCTAAGCGAGTAACTAGCAGCGACGTGTGTGTGCGGCCCTTTAGACAGTCAAATGTTCTATCAAACAGCTTTCTTGGCGGAGGTCTGCACTTTTGTCCCGAAAATTAGACTATTTTCTATACAATTGTAATGAACAGACACGGACAAGAGTAGTAAGGTTTTACACTTTGGCCAAAGGGAGAGGAAGAGCGGAGCGCTTTTCAGAGAACGAGCTCTGTCTCATAGCAAACCGATCTTGACTCTCCCCGAGTTTAGCAAAAGCAAGAGTTTGTATTTCACAATTGACATAGGTGACAGCTGCCAAACATGGCTTTTCCTATTTCTAACATGTGATGTCTAGTTTCAGGATGAGAGCGCTTGTTTAGTTCAGCATTTCAATAGCCTATCCTCTATCAGTTCCGTGTTCGTAAAGGTCTTGCTCTGAACTATTGAACTTTCTACAGAACAGTACAAACTGTACATTTTTTACTGATGTTAATAACAATTTTAAAACAGAGATAATAATTATTCGTACAACTTTCTAAGCGCATTTCTAGTTTTATCATGTACAGTGCCGCCAGTTACTATTGGCACCCTTGAAGTTTAAGTACATTATGGGACATATTTCCAGACAGCAAATAATAAGGTCAACCATGATTTTTCTATAGATAGCTTGTGGTTGATACTAATATAAAAATAATCAACAGCATTAAATACTAAACTATGAGAGGGAAAAAATTGAAGAAGGTAAAGCTCCCTGGATCACTGGTATTGGCACCCTTTACTGGATACCATTGTGGAAACCTAATTTGACGCAAATGGGAATCACCTTAAACGACTTGCTTTTGCCCATATAACATGAATTAGGCAAGGAATTATGATATTTGTGTTTAAATAACCACATGATACAGCTTGTGTGTCTTTCACCAATGTGAAGACAGAGGACCTGCCTGAGGACACCACAAATACTATTATTTGCAAAAACAAGACCTCAAAATAATAAAAGGTCATCTCAAAAGACCTTGGTATAACATTTTCAACACTGTGTTGAGTTATTCAGAAATCTGCCAAACATGGAGCTGTAAAGAACATCCTTGGATGTGGAGGGTAGGGGAAGAAATTATGATAAAAAAAAGTATTTGGAAGTCGGTCAAATAATGAAAAAACACAGGGGCTAACATCTACAGACCTGACTGTCAACTTTGAACTGTTTTGGGTAGTTTTATTTCAATAAGCACCCCGTGTTAAACACTACACAAAGTAGTGCCTTTTGGTTGGAGACCAAGGCAGACCACATTGCTTAATAAAAGTCATAACAGGGAACACCTGACGGCTGTATGAGAAAATACCGGCATAGCACAGCCCTTTTAAGAATGTTTTAAGGTCAGATGAAGCAATAGCACAGTTTTTCAGTAACTTACACAAACAGCATGTTTGCATACTCTGCAAGAAAGTCTTTAAGGAAAAGGACACCCTACCAAAAATCAAGCATGGTGTCCGATCCATAATATTATGTCACCCCATTGTTGCACCAGGTATTGGAGGCTTTGACCGTATCACAGGTATCATGACAGGCATCATGACATGACAGGTATCATCATTTACAGGAAAATTTGTAACCATGGCAAGAACACTTGGTTTGAGTTGAACATCATGTGCACTCCAGCGAGACAAAAACCCAAAGGACACATCCAAATGCACAGTGGATTGGTTGTAAAATGAAAGAACACAGTCATTGATGAAAACCAAAACCTCCGGAGGCTGCCATTGCTGTCTAATAACCCTTGAAGGAGGGGTGCCAATATTCCTGGACATGCCCTTTTTCGTGTTTTTGCTTGAAATTACAAAATGCATTTGGAAATAAATACTTGGCAATTCTAAATATCGTATAATGTTCAATTAAAAGATCCTGATGGTGAAAGTTGTGTATATTTCCATGTATTTATGGATATATTGCACACTTTGTAAATAAAATTAAAGGGTGCCAATAGTAACTGACGGCGCTGTATCAGCATAAATGAGTGGTTATACAGTGCTCAGCAATAATGAGTACAGTCCTTTTGAAAAGTAACATTTTGGACAATATTTCAATAAACACAGACATTATCTGCCAAGAGTAAGTTTAATACACCAGATTACAACAGAAAAGTAAGGTCAACTAGGCCTAGGGTCATTCCATGTCAATTCACACGCCTTCCTCACATGACCCTCTCCGATTTACCGGATATCTCACATACAGGTACCTTTTGATGTCAATTGAAAGAATACCAAGTATTAGCACCCTACGGCTAACGGTTTGCGGAGATGTAGCCCTCCAAAGTTGGGGTGCCATGCCCACTTTTCAAGCCTGTGAATTGCATACAAAATTTACAAGCAGATTTTGACACCTCTGGTTTTAGTTTGAAGGAAGATACAGGCCATGGCCCCTCAATATGACCCTGGCTACCAGATGATGTACTTACAAATAGCATGCCTTGATTATTTTTGGCTATATTAAGCCTTCAAAACTGAATTTGTGAAAAGCGTGATGAGTCTTGCCATTTTGGGGTTCCAGATCTTGGAAACTATGTATGCTTTGGAAGTTATAATTGATTTTCCATCATATTTGGGAACTGTACAGTGTATTCCAAAAAAAGTAGGGCACTCAGACTTTTAATGATGGAATAGGAGGGATTCAAAAACAGCTTTTGGACAAAATGACCTTATGGTACCCTCTACTTCAGGCCTCAAATTAACCATGTGGGCACTTGATGACTGGAACGCCCTTTTAAACCCATGCACTGTATCAAACATTCAAGCTTCGAAAAACTTTGTTTTTGGTTGGTCCTGCACCATCTAACAAAGTTCTCCACCAGTCCCCTGTACTGCCCCTCCTGCCCATGTACATCCCACAATGGCAGTGTCATCTGAGAAGAGCTGTTTGCGTTCACGAGACAGGTGATCTATGCACACAAGAAGAGTAGCACCATGGCTGAAGCCTGTGCTTCCAAGTGGAAGACCACGAAGAGAGTCTTTTATCTGTCTCCCTTCAGATCCAAACAGTTTACGCCAAAACTGCCTTCTTGACAACTACTTACCGTACCTACAGCGCCACTCTACACTGGCAGGCAAGAATGCTGGAGACACCTTTTGGACATAGTCCAACCAATTGTATGGTGTGGTGTCCTGTTTCTGCCAATCTTCTACTGATGGAGTTGTCATCCTCCAGAGCATGCCCATGTCAATTAGAGAAACATAGGGTTCTTCAATCACAATATGTTGGAGGGAGACCTTCTGGATGAGCTTGCTCTTCTGCGTCTTCCTCTATATGCCATTGGGGTTGAATAAGGCCACACATTCCTCAACAACACAGTCTTCTAGCAGCTCTTCACACGTTTGACTGTCTTCAACCAGGTTGGTGGCTGCTTTGAGAGAACTTCTTTCCATTTCAGCAGCCCTTGCCTTGAGTGCCTTGTAATAATGTAAGGACTCTCAAAGTGAAATACCATCACTGCATCTAAAGCTATCAACAAACAATGCTAAAACATTGGCCAAATTGTCAAATAATATTTAAAAAGCCAAACATTGTGAAAATCGCCCACCTACAAGCCCACTACGACTCATAATGTGAGGTATTGTGTGCTTGTAGATCAGCTATTTTCTCAATATCTATGTATGAGGAATGGAGCTACACAAATTGGGGGGTGCCCAGTCCAGTTTTGGGGAGTCACGGCCAAAAAAGGTTGAAAAAGACTGTTCTAGATGGCAGCCATCTTGAATTTCATGGTCAAAACAAAGTTGTATTCAAAATGATGTCAGATTTGGAATCCTCATGGTTGACTTGCATGAAAAAGTGTCTTCATACATGATTCATTCAGATTAAAAGTTATTTCTTAGAGATGGCACCGGACGTTTTGAATTTGCTTCTCTAGCAAAAAATGCCGGGATTTTTGGAAGGGACATGGGGGCTAAATCTTTTCTTGAGGGTCCATAGAGGTCAAATCAATCATCAAAACACCCTTGCCATTGCCTGGTTAACACCAGACCTAATCACACGTGTGACGTTTGTCTTTCAGATCGAAACGATTGTGTAGAACTAAAGGCAGTATGGGAGTTCCCAGGCTACCCTTGCCAGAGGATGGTCACGGAACCTCCCATTATGACCCTACCCGACTAATCAGCAGTTAAATTCTCATCAACCACAAACCTTGATCTTTTTTACCTCTCAGATGACGTCTGCATAGCCTACTTGTAATTTTACTGGCAGCCATCTTGAATTTGAAGGTCAAAAATAGGTCAAATCAATTAACCTACATCATTTGTGAATTTCTTGCCCCAAATAGTCTCAGAAACCATGTATAATGCACCACTGTGGGCAAAATCATTAAAAACCAAATTTCCAGCTTGGCTGGCAGCAGCCATTTTGGACATAGGGCTCTAAAAAAAAATGTACCCACATTTTTGTGAGGGGCACCCCGGCTCATTTTTTGATGACAAATCCAGTGAGAAACGAACATTTCCTCTACACGGTCACGGAACTTCTATAAATTACCCAACTAATATAATAATATAACTTAAATTACATTTTTTTCCATTTTTGTGAAATTATGCTGGAGCAAACGTGAGTACACCCCTATGTTAAACTCCCGTAAAGAGGATCATGATCTGTTTCAGTAGTCACAGTACATGTTGACAAGCATGTTCCTTTTGGTGAAATTCAACTTCCTAATGTTGACAGTAAGGTAAGCGTACCCATTAAGCCCATGTACCCTTTAAGCCCACTTTCAACTTTGAGGTCAATTTAAAGAAAGGGAAAAGGTGGATTTTGTTGTTCATCACCCTATCCAATTAAAGGGTTTAGTAACTGACAAAATGTTTTTTATTGCAAACAAATCACATTTTTTATCGTTGAGTTATCTCCGTCCAAGTGAATCCTGTCTCAGGACTACTGAAGAGAAGTCGCCTCAAAACTTTGCTGTTTTGGGACATGTCAGAAATCATAGAATTTCAGTTAGTTTAAGTCAACTGTTTTGAAAATACTTTCATATTTAGTGAACTAAGAGGTAAATATAATGATTTATATATATGTGTGTGCATTGTTTTGCTAAATTATAGCATTTCCCTTCAAATGGAAAGATGTGTTTTATGAGCAAGCAAACGCCGATATTTTCTTGATACAACCACACACCATCTTTATCTTACTCTACCGTAAGACTTAAGGTGGTTAGGTCTGAATTGTAAGCATATTCCAGTTTGTTTGGCATTGATCTTTAAAGAAATGCATCATGAAATGTTTTGTGGAGCTGATTATTTCCATAAAATAGCTTTTTGTATAGACGGGCTTAATGGGTACAAGGTGGGCTTAAATGGTACACCCCATTGAAATGCATGCAAGCTGGCATGCATGCTAACCCAAAAATGCCTTTGAGGAACATATAAAGTGCTGTACAATCTCAAGTTGTTGGTTAAAAAGGCGTAATGTAATGAACTAACAATAATCAATAAGAAAAAATACATTTCTCTGTTTGGATGAAGAATTTTATGAAGTATATGAAGTAAGAGATGCTGTAATATTTAATTAGGTTTTATGCATTATTTTTTGAGCAAATCTTACGTTTTGGAAGAATATTTTGGTCTGAAACCACTTATGCCATGTAGGTTACACTGTTTAACTCAACTCACAATCCTCACCAGGTATTTGGATAGAGAAATAACTAAATGAGCTTATTTGGAACACAAGTGGGCTTAAATGGTACCAATGGTACCATTTAAGCCCATTCAGACTTTTCACTTTTCTCGTAAAAAATCTTCATATTGTACTTTGAAATATTCATCAACTCATTGATAAACATTGAGGTGAGATGTAAATTTTACTATTTAACAAATCATTTCACAAAAAATATCTGAATATGATTGAAAAATCAAGAAATGTAGATTTTGGTGGGCTTAATGGATAAACTTACCTTATTCATTCAGCCCCAAACCACATCAGTCCCACTACCACACATGACTTTTTTGTTGATCATGGTCTAATCAGAGACAAATAGACTGAGGATGTGGATTGCTGGAACGTCCTGTGATCTGATGACTTCAAGATAAACAAATTTGCTTCAGTCAAGCATGTGTGGTGGTAACCAAGTGAGTAGTACAAAGAAAAGTGTCCCATGCGAAGTCAAGCATGGTAGTGGGACTGACGTGGTTTGGGGCTGCATGAATGCAGTCAACATTGGGAAGCTGAATTTCACCAAATGAAGCATGCATGCATACATGTACTGTGACTACTGAAGCATATCATGATCCTCTCTTTGGGAGTTTAACATAGGGGTGCACTTTTGCACCACCACAGTTTTACAAAAATATGTCATCTAAGAGACAGTATTAACCTTGATTTTCTCATGTACGCTTAACAGAGGTTGTATTGAATTTAGTCTATGCACATTTTGGAAATAGCTAATATTGTTCAAAGTGTTACTTTCCACAAGGTGTGTACTCATCATTGTTGAGCACTGTAATAGTTGAGGCCATCTAAATGTGTTGCTGTTCTATTCAATACATGAAGAGTATGCCAGTACCAAATCCTGTTAAGTTTTATCCTTCAAGCATTTGTATAATATTTGCATAATTGTTATTTTTTGTTAAGTGGACAACACAGAATGGATGGCAAGACCTTCAAATTAGCTATGATATACCCGGTCAGTGTCAAAAAGTAGTGAAACAAAACATCAGGTTGACAACCACAACAATAACATCTATGACACACAGACAAATACCAATCCCACCCTATAGATGTTTTATTAACAGCAGTAGCCTAATAATGTGCACCTCTCAACAGTGGACCGCTTCACTACTCACTAAAAAAAAACCTTTTAGGCCTACAACCATAGTACTACACTACGGACATTACGGAAAATCTTGAGTAATACATTTACAACACGGTCATTGCTATTCTGGTAACAATGACCTTTTATCAAGGGTCATGTCTTTAACACATTAAAAATGGAGGAATTAATGAGTCCACAGTTTTCATCTGAAAGACTAGTGCAAGCATCACTGTACCTTGGCAGGAGTGAGATCACACAAGACGATGCCAGATTCATGGATGTGCTTCAGCCCCCTGACCAGGTCACTCCCGAATTCTCGTACAACATCTTCAGACAGACATTCATCCTGAGATATAACTGCTTCAAGTGAGCCTCCTGCAAATGCAAAAACGATATATCCACTGTGTGAACAGAGACATTGAAACAACCCCAAAATCTATGACAATAAGACATCTATGATCAGGACCTTTTAGGAACTTTGGATATAGGACCAATATAGGGCCAACAAAAGCAAACTGAACTGACAAATAAAATCTTGAATGTGAACTTTCAGTCAATCTTGAATGTGAACTTTCACTTATCATTTTTAACATTGATGTTTTTCCCATTTGTTAAGCACTTTGAGTTGCATGCCTTGTATGATACAGTGCTATACAAAGACAGTTATTATTATTATTATTATTATTATTATTATTATTATTATTATTATTATTATTATTATTATCATCATCTTTTAGGGCCAGACTGAAGAATGAATAATTATCAGCTGGAGCTAAATGGTAGGATCAAATATGTGGCACGCCTTTTCCAGCATGTTTGCCTTTAGGACAAAATAGACCTGCAGAGGAATAGAGTACCGGTATGTACGCATCATGTATTTATGTATGTACTGTATGTATGTATGTATGTATGTAAGTAAGTGTAACGGAGGCAAACTAGCTGAGTGCGGCATGGAACATTAGTAAACCTCCCTCCCGAAGCCTCAATACAGTGCGGTAACGTTGGGCTATCGGACTGGCCCTTTAGCTCAGCATGCTCGTACTGTGACTCCAACTACTGAACCAATGTAGTTGACGAGGTGGCAGGTTCGCGCCCCGAGGGGGACGAACTGTGCAGGAACACTTCCGTCACAGTGGTGCCGTGACCCGGATGGGAGTGAGGTTTAAGGGGGAGAGTGTAACGGAGGCCAACTGGCTGAGTTCAGCGTGGAACGTTAGTAAACCTCCCTCCCCGAAGCCTCAATAAAGTGCGGTAGCGGTGGGCTATCGGACCGGCCTTTTAGCTCAGCGCGCTCGTACTGTGACCCCCACTGCCGAACCGATGTAGTTGACGAGGTGGCAGGTTCACGCCCTGAGGGGGACGAACTGTGCAGGAACACTTCCGTCACATATGTATGAATGTATGTATGTGTGTATGAAGGTGTATCAGGACTTAACACTGGCAACTGGCAACCAGTCAAAAAGGGGTAACAAAAATGTATCTGTGGCTATTGGCTAGTACTAATTTCAATCTCACGAGCTACTTTGGCAGGTAGGCTAACTTATTCTTGGTTAGGACATAGGGCCTATCACATAGCCTCTATCTGGTTTAATACTATTATATTATGTCATACTTCATCCAACATCTTACCAGTACACAGTTCCACAACCAGCCATAGATGATTGCTGGTCTCGTACCACTCATAAAATGAGACAACATTGTCGTGTTGGATGTCATGGGTCAGCCGCACCTGTCAATGGCAGCCAGTAACAGTTACAGTCAGGTAGGCTATGTTATTCCCGTGCAGTAAATTATTCTGAATAGTTAATTTAGCAAAAATAAAATACTTACATGGTTAGTTAGCTCGGGTCTTTTTGCCTTCTCGCTGCAAATGATAGCAACGAAATGGATACTACCTTTTCGTCTGCCTTTGTATACAACGGACTTACTCCCCCTCCCAATTTCTTCATAAAGAATGAAGTTCTCCATCCCGAAGTTGGGAAGCTTTGCCCAAAACGTGGTTTGATGGCAAACTAACCAAGCGCTTCACAGGACATCCCACCTAGATGATTACAGTGAGATAACACATTTATCAAGTAAACAGTAAGTTGACAAACGACGGACAACACAACCGTCTGGTGAAAGAACTGTCAACCCTGTAAGAAAGTTGACTAGTATATGCACCTCAACAACATGGACAAGTTGTTAGCCGTGTCTGTGAACTTTCAGAGACAGTATGGGACTATGACGACTCTACAACTGACAAAGTCGGTTGCTGAGCCAGTACAGCACAGCTAAATGTGCGACCACCACCTCATAGTTCCCTCCAAAACTAAACAAATATGTATCTTTTTCATGTAGCCTATGCGAGTTTGTGTGCAATCTTACCATCAAAACGCAGCGTGCACTTTGATTACATAGAGGAGCAAGCGAGTTTTGTTGTGGTCGCCAAAAACACTCACTTTCAGAAAAGAGCTTCCGTTCCGTGCAACATAGAATGTTCCATTAATGAGGAAATGGGGGGAAAAGGTAAGTGACAAAAATAAGCATCAATGTTGGAGGGATTTGTCACATCAGTACAATATAAGTTATTGTTTCATGTCAATTCAGTTGCTCTTCAATTTACTTCTCAAATTGTCTATTCGATGGAATAATGGGCAAATGTTTGAAATATGGTGCAAACACCCCCAATTAGGTAAGCCAATCCACAAGTTGCTATGATACATTGAGGGACGCGAACGCGGTTACTCCGACTGTCAGCCTCTTCTTGCTGCTGGGTTGAAAGAAAATCAGAAATATACTTAATTTGGGTCAATATGTTGTAGTGTCTTTGAAATGGACGCTAGAGCAATACACGTTATCGTATGCACCCTGAAATGTCTCTAAAGGCGCCTTGCGTGCCATAGTAGTCAGAGCTAAATTCTCTGGAGAGAAGAAGTGGTGTGCACGTGCAAAATCTAGGGGCAGGACAAAAATAATTATTGAAAAATAAAACCTAAAAGTATAAAAATCGAAGTGTCATGACTCCTGTCAGTTCATAACTATTTTTCCACATACCCGATCCATTTCACTAGAGGGCACTATACTACAAGTATGATGGGTAGTTCTCGGGCGGTGAGTCTGCGTGTCGCGTGCGCAACTAGATGCAAGCGCGCTCGAAACAGCAGCAACCAGCAAGCAACGGTGCAGACTAAAATCTGCAGGTGTGAAACATTGGACTCGAGATTGTAACATACCCAACCGGGAGGTTTTTTGATCAAGCCGTACTTAGCCTATATATTTGCACTACCCTGTGCTAATCTGCTGAGGCCAGAGTGTGTTGAACGAGAGTTTATCTTTACTAAATGGTAGTGACGGGGGATTTATGTTCACAGCTCTCGGGAATTCAACAGGAGGTAGCATGGCAGGATTTCGCATGTAAGTGCTGCAGGTGACAAAACGGCCATTCTGTTTTTTGCGTTAATTTAATTGAGCAATGAGTGTTTAAAATTATCCAAACAAACCGTGCATACGCTGCCAGCGACAATAACATGTCCGTCGAACAGTAATTCTCACATTATGTCAAAATAAAAGTTAATTTATAGTTTGCCTTTCTTTGCCTGTCACTTCAATGCCACCACCACAGACACATTAAGACATGTACAAAGGACCTTGTGATGATATCTCCATTCATTTTATGTGAAATATGCTGTTCTTTTATATTCTTTTGCAGGGGGAATGCCAACATTTCTCCATAGAAGACCACAGACCCAAGAGTTGATCCCTGATCCTGTCCAGGTGGGCCGACGGCCATAGCCAGATGGATTCCTTAGATGACAACCTGGAGGCTGAACAAAGTGGAGTGTAAGTAGTGTGTTTAGTGAAGTATATGAGATCACACTTTTTTATGAACGAAAAACCCTGTCGCTCATATTAGTACCATGTATGTTGGAAGCAGAGCCAGTTTTCAGTTCTGGCCATATTGAGGGCATATATTTCAGTCAAGTAAATTTGACCTTTCTGTGTAAATTAAATGGCACAACGGCATGAACAATTGAGGATTTTGTTTTGTTATAGTAAGTATATTCTAGAGCAGGCCCGTGGGCCAAATCTGGCCCGTAGAGTAATTTTACCCGGCCTGCAAGATCCTTTCAAATGCAGTGTTTCCCATACATTGAGGAAACGATCGTGCACTGGCATAGTTCAAATTTGGCTGCCATAGTTTCTGATATGCACTTAAAAATATTTTTCGAAAATGTTTAAAAAAAAAAAAAAAAAAAAAGGTTGCCGGTTCGACTCCCGACCCACCAGGTTGGTGGGGGGAGTAATTAACCAGTGCTCTCCCCCATCCTCCTTCATGACTGAGGTACCCTGAGCATGGTACCGTCCCGCTGCACTGGTCCCTTGGGGTGCCATTGAGGGCTGCCCCTTTGCACGGTTGAGGCATAAATGTAATCTTGTAGTGTGCAGTGCTCACTTGTGTGAGTGCTGTGTCACAATGGCAATGGGAGTTGGAGTTTCCCAATGGGCTTTCACATACTCTAGTTCAGGGCTATTCAAATGGCGGCCCTGGGGTCATATGCGGCCCTTGGACGACAAGGTTCTGGCCCCCACAAGCCCCTTGAAATACAGAATCTTTTTTTTTTTAGTACAGGTACAGGTTCCGTATCGAGCTGAAACAGGACACATGGGACGTTAAAATGCAGGAAATTACATCTAAGAAACGCAAAACTTTCCAGGGAAGAGCCCCCAGACCCCCCACCTTCTTCAAGTCTCCCATATTTTTTTCATTGACAGCCGGCAACCATAATACATACGTATAGTTCGGCCCCTTTACTCAGAGGAATTTGAAAAACTGGCCCTTGTTGACATTTAATTGAATAGCCCTGCTCTAGTTGCTACAATTGCTCTCACTAGACAGCAGCGATTCTCTGGCGTTTCAATCTCGTCGCGGCCGGTTTATTCGCCCGGTTACAGATTTTGTTTTTGGCCATCAGTCAATATGAGTTTGACACCCCTGTTCTAGATGATTTGTCTTTTACGCTAATACTGCTGTTGTTCCTATAACAAAACAATAAGCAACATTACAAGTCTTTCGTCAATTAAAATTTTGATCTGTCAATTATCACAGTTTTATAAGTCACATACAAAGTACTGTAATTCACAGTATTTACACAAACACTGTGTTGATTTCTCTCTCTGCAGTGTCCGGAAACGACACAGAGAGCAGCGCATCGCTGGAACGGTACAGAAGATTCATGAAATGAAGCAGAAGATGGTGGAAGCCGAGAGAAAGCAGGAGCAGTGGCTGTACTGGCGACCCATATTGTTCTGTGTAGGTGCCGGGGCAGCCATCAGCGCTGGACTCCTCGCCGTCTGGAGCTATCTCTCATATTGACCAATGGACTAAAGCGGCAGAGGAACTTACAAATATATCACTTCACAAACAAATGACAAAAAAATGTCTGACTGTGATCAGTAGACCAAAATATTGTTATTAAAGATCTACTTCCAATGAAAACCACTTTTACTCACTCCTTTACCCCACTACCCATAGATAGTTACATACCACATGCTGCACTTCCAAGTGGGGTGTCACCTTCACTGGCTGTCTTTCCCATTCACAGAAAAATACAAGGAGTGCATCAGGAAAAGCCTGTCCCATTAACGTCACAGGGGAAAGGCATTGCCCACTTCGGTTTATGCCCCCAAAAAACTGTAACGCTGTATTTCAGTTTGGGCCCTGCATCTGAACTTCCTGTAAATGGGATCTTTGAAGTGGTGCAGTTTAATTTGTGAAAAACACCAAGTTCACACAATAAAACAGTTTCTGGTCAGTGAGTAGTTTTTTTGTTTATAATTGTTTGACATTGCAGAATTATTTTTTCCATATATTTATTCTCTCACTTAACTACAATGTACATTACACAATTCACATTTGATTAGACATGATGCAGGCCCAAGCATATAAAATCATCACAAACTTTTATTTTGACAGAAAAAAATGGCGGTCAGTCTGAGAATTATCCGCTGGTCTGATAAGTTTGATGCTAAACTCTTCTCGCCATAGAGACGGGGCAACATCAGTTGCTTACACCACAACAATGTCTCTGCCTACCGATAAATCATCTGACATTAAACGGATAATCCGCGATCATTTAGTAAAGGTGAGAAGACAACGACCATGCCCCTACATCATGAGAAACAGAGACATTGATAAGCTCGCGTTAGTTGTTGGAGATCAACACCCGAGTAAACTCAACAAGTTGCTGCTAGATAACGACACTGCATTTCTTATAGGTGAACATCAACGACAAGATACGTGGTGTGTTAGCAGAATCATCACAAGATGGCATTGATCCTGGACGGTGGTTTTCTGGGGAGGACTACATGCACGCTTTGCAACAGAGGGGACTCGTCGACGATATTATGAAGGACCTCACGTTGAACGTTGATATGGTAAATCATTCTGATTGATTTGCGATCTTGACTAGCGGGCTAGAACTGCTTGTGTCAGTTGTATCACACATTCCATAAACTGGTCAGTAACAGCATTCACGTGAAAAGTAGCCCAGGCAGGCTTCTGTAAAATTATTAATTTTAGGGGGGGAAACTAAATGTGTGTGGTGGGCACTGGGCAGCCGTGGCCCAGAAGGTTCAGAAGATGGGTTTAGATCAGTTGCAGGTCCAAATCTCACTCCTTTACCGCATCTCCTAGCCTGACGGGTGGGTCAGACCAGAGTTTCCCAAACTTTACCATGACAAGGCCCCCCCTATATACCATTACATCCCAGCCAAGACCCCCCCTGACATGGGTCACACACCACACTATTTTTTCTGTGCACCACCTTTCACAACCATAGGGTAGGGCCTGTGAGGCAGTGCTCCACCAGGATACAAGATAATATTAGGAATATAATTATTGTTAAGCTTAGTTTCGTTTTATATCATTCAGTTTATTCCTTTTTTTGTTCTTACATTTCCTGCCAACCTGCCGCGGTGCCTAGCACCTCCTCGCAGCCCCCCCAGGGGTTCCCTGCTCCCACTTTGAAGACAATTGGGTCAGACCATTCCTTGTGAATTACGAAGTAGCTATTAATGTGGTCTGGTGGCTTCCTCATTCCATGGCTGAAGTGCCCTTGAGCAAGGCACCTAACTCCACACTGATCCAGGGACTGGAACCAATACCCTGTACTAAAATAACTGTGAGTTGGTAAAAAAAACATCAGCTAAGTGTAACTATTTATTAATGTAAAATGTGTTTACAGTATGACAGAAGGGGCAACGGGGGTTGCATGAATGTTTTCTGGTCGGGGTCTCGGTAAAAAAAAAGGTTTGTGAACTATTCTCCGAGACAACTACAGGTCACTGCAACCAAGAAATGGGTCAAGGTAACATCACCTGTAGCTGCTAGACTCAACCCCTGCGACCAGGGGCGCCATTAGAAATGTTGGGCCCATGTAAAATGTGAATTTTGGCCCCCAAAAATGACAAATGATGTCATCGGTCAGTGCCTTAGGCCCTTAGAATATGTAACACCTTTCCCCCTTAGCGCCGCCCATGCCTGCGACAGATCTATTATTGAAACTTCAGTGCTGCCTGTAGCATAGATAGAGATGTAGGCTACTCTGTTCTAATTGGACTGTGGTGGCTACGCACCCCATGACCCTACGATGCAATATAGTGAAAAAATGTCCATACTAGCAGTAAGGTAATTCGAGATACCGCAACGGCTACATGCACATTTAGACAGCAATGCATTCTGGCTTAAAAAGTTGCATGATGGTTAGATTTCCTGTCAAACTTTCGGTCATGTTGCATCGCGAGGTGACATGTCACATGGTGTCAAACTATCGCGGGATGAATGTGACTGCAGTCGGATCTTGCAACCCCTGCAGTTGCCTATCCCAGTCAACGCTCGTCTGCAGACCACTGCCGAGGTCACTCTCCCATGAACTGGTTGGTCAACAACTCACTCACGTGTGTACATGAGTCTTGTCTCACACCCCTACACAAGTTTGCGCAGATCCCCACTTCACCTCCTCCTCTCCACCTGCCCCCCCACACCTCACACGTGATGTGTTTGTAGATCAAACTGGTGCGAGCTCATCGACGACTCTCGTTCATATTTGTGGCCGACTTTAAATGCACTGTATTTAATAAGCTTACCACCCACATCATGATAACAAGTTCTCGCTCACGTGCTTCGTCTATGATGGTTGACAGCAACAAATTCGTATGAGGCTAATGTGTGTGACCACTTGCAATGGAAAGTCTTTGCACTCAAACCAGGCTCTTTTTCTCCTCCTTTTGATGTTCTTAGAGAGACGAGGGGAAACCTGAACACATTGGAGTAATGGAAGCTGAGAGGAGTAAGTAACATATTGTCCAAAACTCACCTTTCTTTCCTTCTTCATCTGTCTCTCTAGCTCAATGTAAAAAAATGATATATATATTCTTAAAATGACTTTAAATCCCCAATAGAGTAGAGTGCTTTTATTGTCACTATATAAACACAGTGAAATTCTGTGAACAAAATTCAAGAGACACTGCACACTGCTTACTTTTCGAATTCGCTCAGAGAAATAAAGTTAAGAAAAGTAAGCCGTGTGCGGTGTCTCTTGAATTTTGTTCATTGATTCACCTTATCCTACCTCACACCTGCACCTGCATTGCTTAGGGCTTGTGCACAAGCCCTATCTTGCACTTTGACAGTGAAATTCTGTTTGGAAGAAACCCACAAATGCCCACAAAATAAAAGATATATTAACAGTATAATAAATAATATTTAAAAGTCCATATGCATCTCACAGTATAGCAAGTCCTGAAGTATTGAGTGGGGCTGGAGACGCATTGAGTTCAAAAGTCTAATGGCAGTAGGATAGAAACTGTCCTTCATTCTCGTAGTGCGGACACGCAGAGTCCTAAAGCGCCTGCCAGATGGTAGCATGGTGAAGAGCCTGTGACCAGGGTGTGTGTGAACTTTAAGGATGTTTAATGCTCTGTTTGTGCAGCGTGTATGGTGGATCTCCTCAAGTGTGGGTAGTTGGCAACCAATGATTCTCTCTGCTGTTTTAATAATGCGCTGTAACATCTTCTTGTTGTCGTGTGTGCAGCTGGTGTACCAAGATGTAATGCTGTATGTAATCACTGATTCAATCGTACACCTGTAGAAATTAGTGAGCAGATCTCGTGGTAGCTGGGCCAGCTGCTCCACCTCCTCTCTGTTGGCCGTCTCGTTGTTGTCATAGATCAGGCCAATCACGGTTGTGTCGTCAGCAAATTTAATGATGGTGTTTGTGCTGTGCTTAGGATCACAGTCATGAGTGAAGAGGGGGTACAAAAAAGGGCTCAACACACATCCCTGCGGCGCGCCTGTATTTAGTCTGATGCGTCTTGAATGATGTTTGCCCATGCGTACAGACTGAGGTCTGTTACTGAGGAAGTCCAGTATCCATCTGCAGACATGGGGACTGAAGCCGAGATTGTACAGCTTAGTGGCCAGCTTGATAGGGGGGATGGTGTTAAAAGCGGAGCTGTAGTCCATGAACAGCATCCGCACATAGCTGTTTGGTTTCTCCAGGTGTGAGAGGGCAGTGTGAATGGCCAATGAAATGCCATCCTCTGTAGATCTATTCGCCCTGTAGGCAGTATTTAAACAGTATTTAGAGAGTGCACTCAAGAAGCTGAGATAGATTACGTGGCGTAGGGATGCACGATGTGAAAATTTTCGGCCGATACCGATATCCGATATCCGATATTGATATTGCGGTTTTGGCCGATAACCGATATTAACCGATACCGATGTTTTTTTTTTTTTTTAAAGAGATAACATTTAATACAGACTGACAATGATGCAAACAAACTGAATGTTTGAATGTTCTCTTATTTCCAAAAAGACTTTTTAACTCCCTGTGATAAAATTAGATAAAAAATAGAGACAAACTAGAAGACAAACAATGAAATTCACCGTCAAGTCCAATCTTTTAGAACCGCAACATATTAAAAAAAAAACATCTGTGTTCACATCGGCCCAGTTTTACCCATCGGACCGGTGTCCGATGTGTTGAGAAATGTCAAATATCGGCCGATACCGATACATCTGGCCGATACATCGTGCATCCCTAACGTGGCGTATTGGGCAGGATCGCTGGCGGAGGTGCTGAAGTACTGCCACGGCCGAGAAATCTCTATGCAGCAAACATTCCCGATCTCGGGAGTACGGGGCGCCACTGAGAGCTGGGGCAGTAACTGCGCCCGCAGATACGTGCGAACTCTGAACGAGCACCCCCTGGCAGATGATGGTTGGAGAGCAATGGAGCGAGGTGAATTGGAAGGAAGTGAGGGCAAGACACCTGATGAATTGATCGAATAGCGGCGGAAGGGAGGCCAAAGGGGAGGTGGTGGGTGCGAGGGAGAAAGAACATTTCTGACTGGAGACAGGTGAGCGGAGAACAAATGCTGTATAGTTAATTAGGGGGCGTTCCAAATTCCGGTGCGCTGAAATTCCACCAAAAGACGGCAGAATGAGATGCAGCTGGTTAAATAGGCGTGCCTATCTTTTCGCACTACACTTAATAGGCCCTCCACTATTTTTATGTGCTCTCTATCTGTTCTAATTACTTAGATACTGCAGTACTCTGTATTGACCACACACTCTGTACTTGCTTCATTGTCCTCCTTGTAAGTCGCTTTGGTCTAAAGCGTCTGCTAAATGTAATGTAATGTAATGTAAACTATTTCTTTCTCCTGACAGACGCCATTATTAATCCCAAGAGAAGATACATTTACCTTCAGATCCTCGGAGGAAAGGCTTTTCTTGAGCACCTGCAGGTGCCGGACAGAATCTCTCCGGACGCACACTCAACGTTAACACTCTACATCAACTTTCGTAACCAGCGCTTTCGATCCAAACCTGTTCCCTGTGAATGTGAGCCAGAGCTACAAGAGGGTTTCCTCTTGGAAGTGCATCAAAGTCTAACAGGTAAAATGTCTGAGTTTAAAGGTGCGCTGGGTATTACTTTTAGCAGTTTCTTTCTTGAATTCATGCTTCCCATTCACAAATCCCACCTTTTTCGTGAATACTTACCATCGCCATCAAATTGTAAATATTCATTTTGATTCATTTTGGCACTTTTCATACATGAAAAGGTAGATCTTTCTTATTAGTTTATTATTTTATAAATATTCATGAAAAGATCAAATTTGACAATAGGCGGCACAGTTTCATTGAGCAACATAGTTGCAATACCCACACTGCCCCCCATACTGCAATAGCCTCGCGAGCCATCCTACGTACTTCCGCCAAAGGATTGGCTCCACTACTGTAGTCTGGCCGTGCTTCTCTGTGGAGTGCCTGGAGCAGTAGAATTTTGATCGCAACGCCCCCCCAGAAAACAGCAAATAAGCGAATACGCCCCCCACGTGGGGGCGAAAGGGGGAGGACGCTCGTGACAATGACGTACACATCTGCGCCAGAGCCATTGGTCTGCACTATGTTGTTGTTGAGTAACTGCCAGCGATTGGGTGAGAGGTGTCCAATAATTTCAAACCATAGCTGAGTGCAAACTTTCTGCTTCCAACAATCGCTTCAGAGCAAACAAATGCCAGACCATAAATACGAAATGAAATGGTAGTATTATGGGATGGTCAGGACCAGGCTAATCCTGCAATGCCTTATGGGTGCACCTAATGGGCTTGTTTTCAAATTCCTTTTGAAGTTGAACAGTTGAATGTGGTGGTCATATCAATCCATTCATCTGATCTGTAACTCTCAGTCTAGCAGTAACACTTCAGCTGCTATTATTTTAGGCCTATTGAATTGGATTTGGCCGTTGAGCCGAGAGTGCTTTAAGATTGGATGCGAAAAGCAGACTAAGGCAGATTCAGAATATAATATCAACTGTTAAACTTTGAGTTGGAAAATTATCTTATTCTATTCTTGTGAATGTGTTAATTTGATAAGAAACTACTACAGGTATTGATTATTTATTTTCCCAGGAAATGAAAACAAAATGGCGGACTGTTCGACATTGCTCTCTATCTGTGATCCCATTCACATGGTTCTGATCAAAACAACTACGTCAGGTGACACCACGCTTATGTCTTCGCACTTCCTTGACTGGCGAAGTGTTCTTTGTGCGCCAGATGGCAAGACCAGCATCACAACCGAACTTCTGGGAGTTGGTAAGAATCTTTATATAATCCAATAAGTAGTGCCACAGAGACCTGAATGTAACTTGTACAAGAAATAATCACTGCATGGTTTTCGTTTTTGACGTTCTATTGTAAATGGCAATTTTCTTTATTTCTTTATTTTGACCCCACTTTGAACAACTGGTGTGATTTGACACACTTTGGATAGAACATGTTATACTTAAAATTACAATGATTTCAAATGTATTTGTTCACCAAGTTAAGTACTAGCATCTCGCATGAACAATAGTGTGTCAGTCCACCTCCTTCAAGTGGAATGAATAAGGTAGGGTGAAGGAAACATCATTTTCAGTTCTGGAATTATTGTGCAAATGACTCCTTTTCTTCTCGTACTGTATGTGTTGTCTGGTCTTCAGGGAGAGAGTGCAAAGCAACTGTTGGAGTGCTGAATCTGAAACTGGAAATATACCCTCACCTGTCCGAGCACCTCTCCACAGAGGTTGTTACGACTCAAGTAAGGAAAAAGTAAATAATATGTGTAAGGGCCGACGAGGTGACCAGTTCCACAAAGTTAATGGCGAGGCGGTGGCTCCGAACTCCAGCGATGTGCGCAGCACAGAGACGGAGTTGCCTCCGCCAAGCCATTAACTTAGTGGAACGGGTCAACCTCGAAGGCCTTATCCCGCTTATCTGCCGTTAGAGTGGGTTACTTTTTTATCTATTACTTTCTGTAAAGTTGTAGGAACCGTGCCAACTGCACCTGAATCTTGTGAGCAAGATGGACATGGGCATGAAGCGTTAGACGCGTCTAGAATTTTTGTTTGGAATGCCGGCGTGATTATTTAATTTTCCGTAGATGATGTGCATGCCATGGTTTCCACAGCCATATCCCTTAGATCAGAGGTATTCAAATAAATGTCAACGAGGGCCAGTTTTTCAAATTCCTTCTAGTAAAGGGGAGACTTCATTGAAGTGGGGAGTCCGAGGGTCCTCCTCCAGAAAGTTTTGCATTTCTTATATGTAATTTCCTGCATTTTAACGTCCTGTGTCCCGTTTCAGCTCTATACAGAACCCATACTTTTATCTCTAAATTTCGAAAAACAAATCTGTATTTCAAGGGGCTTGTGGGGGGCCAGAACCTTGCTGTCCAAAGGCCGCATCTGGCCCCAGGGCCGCCATTTGAATAGCCCTGCCTTAAATAGTATCGGCATTCCAAACGAAGATTCTATGTGCATCTAACTTAGTTGCACGTTTGACGCCTGACTGGTTCCACGGAATTACGTTATGGTCACCCCATCTGCCAATCAGAAAAGAGAATTCCGTTGCGAAGGCTGATAAAGTATAGCAATGTTGACTAATGTGTAAATGAGGCCATTTCAAAGAGTTTATTAGAAATCATGGTTCTTCGCTAATGGTAATATGGTTTAGCTAATTATTTATTGTCATATTTATTTTGTTCTCTGCCAACCTGCCGTGGCCCTCCTGGCACCTCCACCCAGGGGTCCCTGGCCCCCACTTTGAAAACCATTGAGATACATTACACAGTCCATCCCATAAGATTTGTCGCCTGTCCATGTTGTTGGAGCAACAGCCAATAACCTGACTTTCAATTGATCAATTGACTTCAGAAGTAGCTTATATGAAAGCTTCAACTCTCCCAAATTAAGTTTTATGCACAAAAATCAATTTGTTGCACCGAAGGAAGATTAATCATTTAATGAACAAAGAATAGGCATTTTTTGGCATTTTTGGCAGATTTTGGCAAGACATCATTTTTGTCAATGTCTTTTCTTCTCTCTCTTTGTAGCAATCACTGGAGAAACAGAAGACCATGGAAAAGGAGCGGTTATTTCTTGTGTACGCAAAGCAGTGGTGGAGGGAATTTCTAGACATTCGTCAGTCGCATCAGAACAGGCTTGTGAAAATCTTTGCACAGGTAGGTGTCCGTTTGCCTGGCCTTGCATTCCATTTGCATTTGCATGCCTTCCATAAAGCTCCAGACGTTGACATTTCCCTCCATGTTACATCTGGGCTGAGTCTTGTGGGAGGACATTATTCTTGTGGCCAGACAACTGACAAATCAGCTTTGAGGGAAAATCAGATGCACATTTGAGACTTAGGAGCTGTTTATAACCGGCTAAAACATAGTAACACCCCCCCCCCCCCTTGACTTAAATGAACCTGACAGAACTACTAGTAGTAGTCATACTGTCATAGTACAAGGGCCATATGTATGGGGGCCTAGTGAAGGTGGGGTCCGTTGTTTACTAGGGCTAAAGTGCAGGGGGAAATCCTGGTTTGTGTTCATAGTACAGCCCTTGGAGGACTTCATAAAATTCGAAGTGGCCCCTCGAATGAAAGAAGTTTCCCACCCCTGAATTTAACTGATTGCATGGCTTTTTTTGTACCATGCATTGACATAGGTAGTTTGTGTTGATATCATTTGAAGGAGTTTTAATTATGTGTATTATGTTTAAATAGGATGAAAATGGCGTGAATCGGCCTGTCTGCTCATACGTCTGCGTCCTGCGAGGGGGTCGCCTTTTGGAAACCCCGCGTCAGGCTGCACGCTTTGTAAGCCTGCTGGCCCAGGAAAGAGTACGCGGGGTGGGCAGTGGCGGATACCATGAGCAGTGGAGTAGCGCAATGGCTTTCCTGTGCAGGAACAAGGTCTGTCTCTTCTCTCTTCACAAGTCAGTCTTGTCATTTGATTGTTAATTACTTATTTTTACTTTCCTATATTTTTTTGTACTAGTGTATCTAGTTATTCTTATTTTATTATTAAGCTCTCTTAATGTATCCTTACCAATTGATTAAACATCAAGCTGCTTCTGTATCTGTATCTGTGAGGAAAAAAAACAATGTGAGCACAGCCTAAGAGTATTTTTGTATATATACTGTATATATACAGTCCCAGGAAAAAGTTTGTACACCCTTTGAAATTTCTTACATTTCTGTCAAAATTGATCATAAAACATGGTCTGATCTTCCCGGAAATCTCAAGAACAAACAATCAGAGTCTGCTTTAATTAATTCCACCCAAACATTTTCATGTTATCATATTTTTATTGGTCATAAGGCCATAACATTCACAGGAGAGCAGGGCATAAGTAAGTACACCCTTGCATTAAGTAGGTTTTAACCCTCAGTTAGTTGCAATATCATCAACTAGACTTGTCCTGTAGTTGCAGATCAGATTAACAAAACAATCTGTTTGTATCTTGCCTCTTCTTTAGAGAACTGCCTCTCATCAGCAAGGTTTGTGGGATGTCTGGAGTGCATAGCTTCCTTGACTTTGTGCCATATAATCTCAATTGTTTTTTTGTCAGGGCTTTGACAGGGCTATTCCAGAATGTGTATTTCATTATTATGAAGCCATTTTAAAGTCGATTTGCTTCTAATATGGGTTATTTTCACATTTCAGCACCCATACTCTTGTGTGCTTCAACTGTGTGACAGACTTCCTCACGTTTTTTCTGTAAAATATCACAATAAACTTCAGTTCATTGTTCCATTGATAATAGCAAACTGTCAAGGGCCTGAGGCAGCAAGGTAGCCGCATATAATGATGCTCCCGCCACCATACTCAGAAGAGGAGATGTAACCAAGAATAGCTAAAAATGGGATTCATTCTGCCAATCTAAAATTAATGGGGTTTCTGTCCAAAAAATATTGCTGCACCTTTGAGGTTTGCGAAAAAATATTTATATGCTTCATAGAATTACTGCAAAATATTCTGTAGACCAACGTTGAAACCAAAGTTGAATTATTCAGGGGAACACACAATGTCATGTTTGGAGGAGAACTGGAGAACCACACCTTCACCAAAACATCATCTCCAACTTTGAGTATGGTGGCGGGAGCATCATTATATGCGGCTACCTTGCTGCCTCAGGCCCTTTTCAGTTTGCTATTATCAGTGGAACAATGAACTCAGAAGTTTATCGAGATATTTTACAGAAAAAAGTGAGGTAGTCTGTCACACAGTTGAAGCACACAAGAGGATGGGTGCTGAAATGTGACAACAACCCATACTTTAGAAGCAAATCGACCTAAGAATGGCTTCATAACAATGAAATACACATTCTGGAATAGCCCAGTCAAAGCCCTGACAAAAAAACAATTGAGATTATATGGCAGGAATTCAAGAAAGCTATGCACTCCAGACATCCCACAAACCTTGCTGACAAGAGGCAATTTTCTAAAGAAAAGGGAGACCAGATACATCCAGATTGTTTTGTTAATCTGATCTGCAACTACAGGAAACATCTGGTTGAGGTTATTGCAACTAACTTAGGGTTAAAACCTATTGAATGCAAGGGTGTACTTACTTATGCCTTGCTGTCCTGTGAATGTTTACATCTTATGGCCAATGAAAATATGAAAACTTGTAAATGTTTGTATTGAATTAGTTAGAGCAGACTCTGGTTGTTCCTTCTTGTGATTTCCGGGAAGATCAGACCATGTTTTATGACCAATTTTGACTGAAATGTAAGACATTTCAAAGGGTGTACAAACTTTTTCCTGGGACTGTATTTTTGCACATTTTCCCTATATCCCAAATGCCATTTTTAAATGCCATATTTTACATTCAACCGTTTTCAAGCTTACAGGTGATGGCATATCTATCTATGTGTGCACTCAGGGAGACTGTGAGGATCATGCAACTCTGTTGTGCAGCCTGCTCCTTGGGTTTGGCATGGATGCTTATGTGTGCGTGGGCACCAAGGCCAAAAACACTCCACATGTATGGGTCTTGACTTGTGGCACGGATGGAACCATCACCTTCTGGGAAAGCTTGACAGCTGAAAGGTCAGTGAAAGAACGGACAGTAATTCTAATTCATAAATGGTTTAAAAATAGGGATGTCAACAATTTTTCGATATCGATAAACATTCTGTTGTCGATTAAAAGGTTCATCGGTTGAAAAAAATTAATTGCAATTAATCGCCAACTCGACTGGTGACAGACCGAGCTGAAATGGGCATGACAAAGTGCGTGTGAAGAGGGTTGGGAATCGTGATCACCTTTGGATTAAAGAATATAAATGAAAATTTTAAACATTGATTTTTTTATTTTTATTTTTTGGTAACATGGAAATTTAGGGAGACTTCCTTTCAGCCTGTGTGGTGTTGCCATACCAGACAGTTCCCTCCCCTGCTTCTGTTTAACCAATAACAATCTCCCCTCAGGTACCTCCACAGACCGATGGACCCGGACGACCCCGTCACTCCGCTGCCTAAGGCTGCTCATCCCTACCAGACCGTGGGCTGTGCCTTCAACCACAAGGCTTTCCTGGCTAACTGCCAGCCGACAGATCTGGTGCAGTTCTGTGCTTTCGATTTTCGGGACAAGTCCCGTTGGAAGGCGATGAGTCCTGAGGCACTGGGCTCGGTGTGTGGGCCTGGATCCACTGTCTTCACCGTACCCCCGGTACCCATAATGCTGTGCGCCTCGTCGCTGGATCCAATCCAGGCCAGCAATCAGATGGAGATGGAGCTCCGACACCTGCTGACTGAACACAGGAAGGTGAGCGGGATAGTAACTGTGCGCGTACACCAGGAACGGCCTAATCCACCGAGTAGCTGAAGTCGCTGAAGAAGTTTCGCCTTGAATTCGCAGTATCCACCCTGGACGCAACATTGACATGTTTGAAGTTGATCAACATTTTATTGGTTTGATGTGTTTAGGCCTTCAGAAGACATACTGTATTTGCCCTCAACATAAGCTCTTGTGTTTTCCTCCTGAGATTAGTAGGAAGTAACCTCTCATCTTGAAAATCTTTTTCATTCTCATTTTCAGCTTGAATACGTTGTGGAAAGGTACACATTCCCCCTAAACAAACTGTCTTTCAGGACACCACTTCACTACGCCAGGGATTCTTAACCACAGGGCCGCGGCCCAAAGCCACAACCTCAAGGGCCGCAGTCAACTTTCAGTTTCATACCATTGGGCCACTTGGGCCACACCCCGCGTTTTTGTTGTTGTGGGGGGATTCATTAAGAACAAGACAGTAACACAGCCTGTGATGGTAACACCCTTTGCAGTGGGCTATTTGAAAAAAGAGAAATTACCAACCGGTTACGGTTCCCAGCTGATTTGGCGACGTCTCCTGTGTCCTAATATCCTCACGTTTTAGTAGTTAGAAATAACGGTGTTCAACGGTTAGGCTACTCAAAATAATTCTATTTACTGAATCTTTATCCCTTATACTTGTCCAAGTGTCCCCAACATGACAGTCCTTTTGCGAATTTTGCTTGAAACTGGAGAGTTTTCCGTCCGGCTCTGGAATTTCTGTTGTTCCCGCGCTGCGTCTTGAATTTACGATCAGCAGATTCATTACAAAGCACAAGAGCTGTCACGCAAACTTTGAGCTGCCAGAGAGGCATTTCAAATGTGTGAATGACTCTGACTTGCTAAACTGTGAGTGGATTTGATGAGTGAGATTAAATGAGATTAACATTAGCAATAATTAATGTAGGCCTAGGACTAATTCTTGTGGAAAAAAATACTTCAGTAATAACCTATTTATTTATAATTTATATCAATATTATAAGTCTATATTATATTATCATTATTTAATAATATAATATAATATAATATAATATAATATAATATATGTATAATAATGGGTAATATTATATGGGCCCCGTGACACTGTGCACTGGAAAAAATGGGCCTTGACGTCAAAAAGGTTAAGAATCCCTGCACTAAATGATTATTTCTCTTGGATGTCTAAGGAGCAGCCAACAAATATATATATATATATATATATTATTTTGAGAGGCAAGTGCATAGAGCTTTGTTCCATTTGCGTGGAATGACCCGTCTGTTTGTACGCACTTCTGTGCAATTTCATCTCGTGGTGGACTTCTAAATGCCGCTGTGGGAAGTAGACAGTAGCCTACGCAACAGGTGAACACTTTTCTGAGTTCTAACAGAACAGCAGTTTGCGGGTGTTTGGTAGCCTAGTAAACTAGCCCCACCCGCCAGCAGCCAAAATTATTTTTGCCTGCGAGTGGGTCTAGCCTCGGACAATGGCAAAGGCCCTGAAACCGGCTGACCAATCACAAAGCAGCAAACTTGATTTGATTTGTTTTGAATCTTTGAATGCAACGCAAAGCGTTGGCCAATAGGCACAGACACAGTTTGAGAAAACTCCCTAAAACTCCCGATCTTTCTCATTGATCGGGCCCAGACTAAATATTCACATAAATCTCACATTTAGTCTGGCTTCTCAGGCTAGGCGTTTTGCGTTTTCACATGGATATTCTGTTCGTGGACGTCACGTCACAGACATTCCAAGTTCCAAAAATGAATGTCAGGGAGACATTTACTGAACCGAAAAGTGCGCTCTCTGTCAAGCAGTTGCCCTGAACAGACCACTCACTTTGAAAAGACGCACATGCACTCAGGGTTTAACAGAAACACAGCCTTCACTCTACCCTTGCTCACATGCCTGTGAAATCTAATCAAAGTATTCCACGCTCAATGCGCGAGTTCCCATCTTGCCTGCGCATTCTCACAGCATTGTCAAAAATTCAGGAGATTGCCAGTGTTCGGGCTGTTGTTTTTTTCTGTGGCTGTTGTTTCTTTAGCTGCCATGCTGCGTGTACTAACAACCCTGAACATAGCGCACGCCATCTGCAAACTTCTCGTGCCTTCCTATTTTTTGTGCTCTGCTTGATGTTACTGACCATGAAGAGTTTGTTGAGTGTGGCGCTTGACAGTTATCCTCCTTATCTGCAGACGTTGTTGTGCAGTGTTTATGGTATTTACAGTGTATAAGCCGCCTGTGGAAAAAATAGCATTTTGGCTTTTTCCCCTAGCGCTAAGCCAAGAGGTGAATTGTTACAAAGTTATTGGGCTCATTGTCCACACGATCTAAACGATTTCTCCACTTCGGCAGTCTACGATCCTCTACTCTCTTGTTCTTCACGCTTTTATATCGTCAGATCGTGCACCCCTATCTTGTTTAGTATAATTTAGCCTTGTATTGTCTTTTATGTGCAGTATGCGTAGGCAGGCAGCTAAAGACCTACAGGCTGTGAAATGGCATTTAGTCATTATGCTGCCAAATGCTGGAACCAGCCTCCTGTCGAAATTACAACTGCCCCAACAGTATCATGTTTTTAAAAGAAACTAAAAACAGCTTTATTTTCCTCTGCCTTTGGTGATCGTTATCTACTATCTGTGATACTTTCTACATTATATTTTTTGCTCTCTCTTCTCTTTCTTTTCTCTTTGGCACATTGGATCCCAGTTATGTATGATAATGTGCTATAATAATACTATTGCTATTGCTATTTCTACTGTCGCAGGAGTTGGGTTTTGCCACAATGTGGGATGACAACCTGTCTACATTATATTTTTTGCTCTCTCTTCTCTTTCTTTTCTCTTTGGCACATTGGATCCCAGTTATGTATGATAATGTGCTATAATAATACTATTGCTATTGCTATTTCTACTGTCGCAGGAGTTGGGTTTTGCCACAATGTGGGACGACAACCTGTCATATCTGCTGTCGTCGGCACTCGTGGCCTATGAGCTGGAGCGATGCACCGGTATCGCCAGTGGCAACGAAGAGTTCCAGGATGCGGTCAGGAGGGCTGTCCCCGATGGCCACACATTCAAGGGCTTCCCCATCCAATTTCTGCACCACAGTGCAAAGCGGGCTTTCGCTACCTGCCTCAGGTGTGTTTACTTGTCCATACAGTGCTCAGCAATAAGGGGTACACCCCTGTTGAAAAGTACCATTTTGAACAACTTTTCAATAAGCACACGTTTTCTTTTCCAAAATGAGCATAGACCAAGCTTAATGCAACATCTGTTGAGCTTACAACAGAAAAGTAAGGTTAATAATACAATTTAAATGTCACTTTTTCAATTTCTGTGAAATTCTGGGGGTACAAATTGCCATGTGCAAGGTATCACCGTAATGCCTAGAATATGCACTTTCAGGATATACAATTAACTTTAATGTGCCCTTGGACCTTCTTGTGGCCCCATGGCCCCCAAACAGCATCATGAAAATCGAACAATTAATTCAGAATTAAATAGCTATGTCGGGTTTACATTGCATTTTCATTTAATTCCAAATTGTGAAGGCTTTACATAATGTTTTCAAAGCGGAATTAAGTTTTATTTGGAATTCAATTGAGGCCTGGCAAGGATCGACCAAAGCCAACTCCCTGGAAAGTACAAGGTTTGGTGCTACCAGTTTACACTCTACCAGAGGGTAATTTCAAATTCTTTGTATGACCATGTAATTTCAAATTCTTTGTATGACCAGTGCATGTAAAGAAATTGACAATAAAACCTACTTGACTTGACTTGAGAGGGTAATGTGGCCCCTGAAAATGAGCGAGATCCCCTCATCAACCGTGACTAAGATGGATGGGAAAGCCAACTCATTCATACGAAAGTGGTTGGGGTTGCCACGTTGCCTATCTGAAGCTGGGCTCTTCGGAAGAAATATGCTGCAACTACCACTGAAGTCACTACAGTTGGGCTACATGCAAGAGAAGGCCAGGTTGGTCCTTGAGCTTCGAGAGTCCACAGACGAGTCAGTCAGGAAGGCTAACGCCAGGGTCCTGACTGGCCGAAAGTGGAACGCCCAGACTGAGGTCGACCAAGCTGTAAGCCGGCTGCAGCACAAGGAAATCATGGGCAGAGTGCAGGTATGTAGAGTAGGCCTAGGATGGGGAGATGCACCAAGATTCTGGTCCAAGGCCCACCACAAGGAAAGGAAGAGGATGGTGGTGGCGGAGGTGACGAGGTTGGAGGAAGACCGCTACAAGATCAAGGCTGTGTCTCAGGGACGGCAGGGAAGCTGGACAACCTGGGAGGGAATCTCATACAGGAACATCAGTTGGTCAGACGTGTGGAAGATCCCACAGGCAAGACTCAGCTTCCTTATACGCTCAACCTATGACACACTCCCCTGTCCTTGGAACCTCCAACAGTGGTTTGGAAATGAGGAATGTTGCGCACTCAGCAATGCTCCCAATGCAAGCATATCTTGTCAGGCTGCAAAATCACGCCATCACAAGGCCGCTACAGATGGCGCCACGACCAAGTCCTGAGAAAGCTAGCCGAAGTACTGGAGGAGTGCAGACAGGATAGCAGAATACCATCGCCGACAGAGGACCCCACCACCTTTGTCGCGGAAGGAGGGATCAGAAGCATCAGGCAAAGAGAAACATCAAGGCCCTTCAGTCCCGGCCAGGATTGGAGCATGAAGGTCGACTTGGACAGGAAGCTTCCGTTTCCCACAGAGATTACCACTACATCTCTCCGCCCAGACATAGTGGCGTGGTCCACAAAGGCAAGAGGGGTGGCCCTCATTGAGCTCACTAAGAAAATGGAGGAAGGGATCCAGGCTGCCTTCGAGCGGAAAAATGCCAAGTACTCTGAGCTGGCTGCTGAGTGCCGAGAGGCGGGTTGGAAGACTACCATCTACCCAGTGGAGGTTGGATGCAGAGGCTTTATGGGGTTGTCGACTATACGCCTCCTAAAGGACGTGGGAGTCACCGGAAGGAGGCTTAAGAAGGCAACAAAGGAACTGGCAGAGGAGGCAGAGAAAGGGAGCTTTTGGCTCTGGCTGCAGAGGAAGGACAGAAACTGGGGGAAGAACACCTAAACCCCAGACAAGCAGCTGCAGGGAACAGCAAGCCTATCTCCCAACCGCCTTGCGCATTCGGCACTTCACTCAACACTGTTGCCCCAGCAACCAACGCACCCGAGCACAGCTGCTTGGAAGGGGTTAAAGCCAGCAGCCAACGAACACCAAACAGCTCAACTGCCTCACAAACAACTCGTCAGTAAGCATTTATCGCATTCGGCACCTTTCACTCAGCACTAGGGCTGTAACGATACACTCAACTCACGATTCGGTTTGTATCACAATTCATGACCTACGGTTCGATACACCCTACGATTTCACATTTGCCAACATTATAAACTTTATGAATAAAAACTATGATAGTTTTTATAGGTAGAATAGGTTACAAGAGGCTACTAATATTTTTTCAAAGTTTCTATGTAATGATGATGCTTGGAAGTACTGTCATTTCATATCATGTGGTTGATTTCTGGGCTGATGGGTGTCAAAATGTTAAAGGGGCGTATCACGATACTGCCTCCTTGTATCACGATACAGTATTGTGACTCTGTATCACGATTTGTCGGTTCGATACAATATTGTAACAGCCCTACTCAGCACTGTTGCCGCCCCAGCAACCAACTCACCCGAGCACAGCTGCTAGGAAGGGGTTAAAGCCAGCAGCCAACGAACACCAAACAGCTCAACTGCTTTTTTGTCTTTTCCTGTTATTTATTTTTATGCTTATCAAATGTATGGAACGTATGTATTGTTGGTGCGAGCTGTACGCCAGGAGCAGATGGCCAGTGAGACTGGCCACTCACTGTCGGCCCACCGGCTGGAGTTGGCGGTGTTGTGGTTCAGGTCCGAAACACCGCAGAGAAGGCTGGACACCACCTGACGATATCTGCTTCTGGCGTAAGGCTACAGCTACCTGCGAAGGTGGTTGAGGAAGGCACCTCCTGTGCATGCATTATGAATGTGTATTCCCTATGTTTGTCTAGTAATTGATACAATAAATATGTTTGTGTCACAAATCTTATTTTCTCTCGCTGACCCATGGGCACCAGAGGAGGTGCGACAGGCAGTAATGCCCAGCAGGTATTAACAGCTACCTGTACAATCCTGAAGTGAATTTGGAATTAAATGTCCCATGTAACCGAGGCCAATGTCTTCTGCCCATTACTTTATCTTAAGCCTATCAAAGTAGTTGTTTTACCATGATGAGATGTTGTTATTACGTGGTCACTGATATGAATGTCACCATTTTTACACAGGTCCCGTTTCTGTGAGGAGATCATTGGTTGCTGTGGCGATCATGTGAGGCTTGCCGTGCGAGTTCGAGTGTTTGCCTACCCCGAGTCGGCTTGTGCTACGTGGGTCATGCTTGCATGCCAGTACTATTGTATTCTGTGATCGGTGTGCTCAAAATGTATGTATTTATAATGATGTAATATTGGTGCGTTTATTTGAAAGACCACATTAGTTTGTCTACTATGTACAGTCAGAATAAGGGATAAGTGTTTGATCCCTGGCTGATTTTGTTGGTTTGCCCACCAATAAAGATAGAATTTGAATGGTAGGTGTATTCTAGCATAGAGAGACAGAATGTCAAAAAGGAAATCTCGAAAATAACTTTGAAGAATATATTTTAATTAATTTGTATTTCATTAAATTAAATAAGTATTTGACCTACATTTAGTCTAGTGGAGGGAAGGAGGTTGGCCCTCAGGACTGTATATTACATGTCTCCCTCCATCCATTTGTTGATGATGTGAAGTTGTCCTGTGCCTTGCCCAGACAAACAACCTCAAACCATAATGTTACCACGGCAGCATTACTTTTCCTCAAAACACATTGAGTATTGTTAATGGCAAACAGCTTCATTTTGGTTTCATCTGGCACCTGCCAATGATATCCTAAACCAGTCTGATGTCCATTGGCAAACCTCAGGTGAGCCTGCACAGTTTCCCTCTGAAGCAGGGGTACCATGCATGCACTGCAGGATTTTAATCCTCTGGCATTCATAGTTTTCTTAGTGATTGAGGTCCTAGCTGTCGTCCATACGTAAAGTCCTAGGGTGTTTTCTCTCTTTTTCCATGATTATTGAATCCACACCAGGTCAAATCTTGACTGGAACCCCCAGGTAGGCCTTTTGATGGTCATTTTGGATTTCTTAATTTTTTGCAAGAAATGCACCAACAGTTTGCTTAATATCCAGTCTCTTGCTTGTTTTTGTAGCTCTTTCTCTCACACCTTGTCCCTGACATCCTTTGGCGGCTTTTTGGTCTTTCCCATGTTGGCAAGTTTGGAGTCTGATTGACTGACTCATACTATGGACTGATTCTGCTGATTCAGTGTGACTTTTATGCGAGTGACTATTAACAGTTGTCTTTTATTCGGGTGACAAGTCTGTGGTACCAGAATTATTAATGGTTGACAGGGGATGAAATACTTATTTCTGTAAATGAAATAAGTTGTCACATTAAAAACGTCTTTATTTAACTCGCACTTCTCTCCTTCTGCAAGAATACACCTACCTATGCCTACCATTAAAATTAGACTGGTCATGTCCTTGTTAGGAGGCAAACTAACTAAATCAGCAAATACATGTTATTCACAATGTAGGCTACCTTTAAACTTTTTGATCATTATTGTTTGTGTGCACACCACTGTAACGTTTTACTGAAATAGTTGCAGTAGAGAACATTTTGTATATTTTTTTTGTTTAATCCGCCAGTATGCTTTCGGTAATGCATGAAGTGGGTACCATACTGTTTTGGGGGATACTGGGTCTTTTTTATACTACATTTTAAGTGCTAAGGCAACATTTTCAAGGTTAATAATAAATCTTCTTTGGAAAGGTATGGTCATTCAATCATTACAGTGCTACAATGCTGCGCGCGCGCGCGCGCGCACGCACACACACACACACACACACAGACAGAGAGAGAGACAGAAACAGAGAGAGAGTTTTATGTACCGGTAATTATTTGGGGATGACCGCCATAGCCACAGCACAGAGGGGACCAAATGCATGCCCAGTTTGCTGAGTCTGTGGAAGACTGCATGAAGAGTGTTAATTGAACACATCACACTAATCGTTTTGTTGATATGCGGCGTGAGCTTTCTCTGGACCACATCGTGATGTCTACGACTTGGTGACCTTTGTATTATGTTATTGGCGCGTTATCGAATTAAAAAAAAGTCTGATCGGAAAGCAAATACACAGTTGACCAAAAAAAACACTTAGGAAGCATTTTAGTCGCTAAACGCGGGTGAGAATTCTAGTACTGCCGAGGACCGCGCTGTCTGGAGCTCAGTCTGGTAATCTCATGGCTAGTAACTAGAGCTCTACTACAACAGTTTTTCTCGCACAATTTCAGAGAAAAGTTTCTGTGGCGGCTTTATGCTCCTCCTTTTTAGGTTCCCAATGGTACGTCATCAGCAGCAATGTCCCGTGGTAGCGTGTATGCTTACGGATGTGCACCGCTCACTCTCAAGAAGTAGAACTAACTGAGAAGTTCTTCGAATAAACTTATTCTCGACGCTGCAGCAAGTAAAATCTATGCGTGCCATCATCTAGGCGGTAAGTTTGAGTCTCTCTCGTCAATATTCTTGAAATCGTTTTCCTAGATCATGTTGAGTGATTCCGGTTTCGTAGTTCATTTGCATCAACTTTGCATTCGAATAATATGTCGAATTTGAATGTCCATTTGGTGAAGCACCCTTCGGGAAACTGCCTGGGTTAACAGTGAAGTTAAGGATTAGGTTGCACGCGGGCGCACGCACTCTATGTCCTCTGGGTCTTTTGTTTATTATGTTGCAGCCGCTTTCGTTTTCAAGCAGCTGCACGTTCGTGAGACAAATACGGCTTGTTTGCCGCTATTAACTTACACTGCTTACTTGATGCGTTTGAACTGAAGTTTATTCTACTTCACAACTCGTAGCCTAACCCAAGTTTATATAGGCTATTGTAATCATTGTAAGTATGGTATGTTCTACGACGCCGCGATGAATGTCTGTGTCCTGTTAGCCTACACTGGATGGAAAGTGTTCTGATATCCGTGTGTAAAACAATGCGCCTTCGCAACCTGTTGGCAGTGGCACCACTCAAGGCCTCATTTGAAAGCAAGAGAAATCATGGCAGTTAAAGGTCCAATACGTAATGTAGTACCAGCCTTGCGCAGGCGTGGGCAAACTGAGACCCGGGGGCCACATGTGACCCGCTGTGTCATTTCATATGCCCCCCCAGAGCCTTTAGAAAATCATTTGAATTAGTGATAGGCCGGCTACTCATACTCTCCACGAGCATTCTACAGTGGCTAGGCGTCAGGTTTTAGAACATGTGCATAGGCTACTATTCATCTAAATCTATCAATTTAATGTGCATGAAACAGTTATGCCTGTGTAGATTATTTTCTATTATTAACAACACCGGCAAATTGCCCGAGATATCCGGCCCTTTGGTCAATATTCTAAATCCAATGTGGCCCTTGGGCCAAAGTAATTGTCCACCCCTGCCCTAGCGGTAGCGGCAGACAATAATTTTGTCTTGGTCTAGCACCGCACCATGGGAGGTAAACCAAAACAGCGCAACATACAGTCCCAGGAAAAAGTTTGCGCACCCTTTGAAATTTCTTCCATTTCTGTCAAAATTGATCATAAAACATGGTCTGATCTTCCCGGAAATCTCAAGAAGGAACAATCAGAGTCTGCTTTAATTAATTCCACCCAAACATTTACATATTATCATATTTTTATTGGCCATAAGGCCATAACATTCACAGGAGAGCAAGGCATAAGTAAGTACACCCATGGGCGGCGCTATTAAGAGGCTAGGGGAAGCTCAGCTTCCCCAAAGTTGTCATAAGAAATAAATAAAAGGAAATTTTAAAATATATAATTTTTTTATCCAGCGATGGAATGTCGCAGGCACACACAATGAACCAAAATGAGGGTTTCCTGCTGAATGGCCTATCCACCTTGTTAGTAGATCTAGTTTCGTTGCGGCGATGTCATGCTGCGGTCAACCAATCAGGTGTCAGTTCTACTGGCTTCAACAGAGCCTGGCGGCGAGGCGGTCTCGTTGCTTACGAAATGAAATCTGGAATGTTTAATATCTCGATAAAAATGACCTCTGGAATAAATTGGGATTCCACTACATTTCATTTTCAGATCATTCGGTTTTTTTCACCAGCCATAGGTCACAATGTTGACATTTTCCTCTTGTAGCATTCATTATTCAACCACACTACTACAGGTATCTATAAATGGATAGCCTATTTGGCAAATCTAAATGGATATTTTGCCTCTATCTTCAAGTAACAGGAATTAACAAGACAGAATAAGGTAGGAAATCCGTTTTTCCCCCTGATGTGCTCGCCGAAGCACTAAGTTTACTATTTGTTGGCAATGTTGTTGTCAATGTTGTTATCGATGTAGTTGTCTACTTGTCTTCCGTCTAACTAGCCATCACTTCAGTTCAAAGCAAATCACCTGTGCTATCCTGTCACCAAGCTAACACCACTTTCAAAAATGCACCCCTTTCCTGAATTCATGGTGGGCTGCCCGGGTGGTTTAGTTGCCATATGTAATGTGATGTGTGTAGATTCGCTTGTGTTTGTTGGGCATCTGCGTGTGACTGGAGTGAACAGTGTACAGTGCGAGGCAGCGAGAACAGTGTCTGGCTGCGCAAGCTACTTGTAGAACCTAGTAAGCTAACATTTAGCTCCCCTAGACAAGCTACATCTAATATAAATATTAAGCTAGCTACAGCCATCTGGAAAATGTAGTGAACTACATTACAAGCTACTTCAAATAGAAATTCAAAATTACAGCATATTTGTATTATTTGGGCTGCAAAACCGACATCTGATATGTCTGTTGGATATGATAGCCCCATATGATATTTTTGGGCATGGTAATACCTATGCTCAATCAGCTGGCTTCTTTGCTCTCCTGTCTCCCCCGTGTGTGCGCATTTTGCCTCGTCATTAGTTTTGCGAGTTTGATTGCGAGTTTTGATACCAGTCTGATGGAGGTAGAGTGACCTAGCGCATGAAAATGTCAGTCTGGTGTATGATTTGATTGCTCGAGACATTTTTGTGAGATAATAGTCCATGGTGTGGCAACTAGCCGTCTTCCTCTCCTGCCTTCAGTGTGTGTGTGTGTGTGCGCGTGTGTGCCTGTCGCGTTTGACAGTTCCATTGGCGCACGAGCATGAAGACCCGTAGTTGCGCATGGAAATGTTCCGTTTTATTTGTTCATCATTTTGTTTCAACATCATCTAATGTCATGATAATATATCAAAAGCCGCGGTTAGGGCCTCGCGTGGCGACTGATTCAGTGCCCCCGGACCCTGATACGCTACCACAACAGTTTCTCCGATGACGCCCCCCCCCCCCCCCTTTTTTTATTTTTTTATTTTTTTTTTTAGCTTCCCCAAGAGTCTTGCTGTAGCGCCGCCTATGAGTACACCATTGCATTCAATAGGTTTTAACCCTCAGTTAGTTGCAATATCCTCAACCAGACTTGTCCTGTAGTTGCACATCAGATTAACAAAACAATCTGTTTGTATCTTGTCTCCCTCTTCTTTAGAGAACTGCCTCTCGTCAGCAAGGTTTGTGGGATGTCTGGAGTGCATAGCTTTCTTGACTTCATGCCATATAATCTCAATTGTTTTTTGTCAGGGCTTTGACTGGGCTATTCCAGAATGTGTATTTCATTATTATGAAGCCATTCTAAAGTCGATTTGCTTCTTAAGTATGGGTTGTTGTCACATTTCAGCACCCATCCTCTTGTGTGCTTCAACTGTGTGACAGACTTCCTCACGTTTTTTCTGTGAAATATCACAATAAACTTGAGATCATTGTTCCACTGATGATAGCAAACTGTCAAGGGCCTGAGGCAGCAAGGTAGCCATATATAATGATGCTCCCGCCACCATACTCAGAAGAGGAGATGTAACCAAGAATAGCTAAAAATTTGATTCATTCTGCCAATCTAAAATGAATGGGATTTCTGTCCAAAAAAAAATGTTGCTGCACCTTTGAGGTTTACGAAAAAGCATTTATATGCTTCATAGAATTACTGCAAAATATTTTGTAGACCAACGTTGAAACCAAAGTTGAATTGTTCAGGGGAACACACAATGTCATGTTTAGAGGAGAACTGGAGAACCACACCTTCACCAAAACATCATCTCCACCTTTGAGTATGGTGGCGGGAGCATCATTATATGCGGCTACCTTGGTGCCTCAGGCCCTTCTCAGATTGCTATTATCAGTGGAACAATGAATTAAGAAGTTTATCAAGATATTTTACAGAAAAAAGTGAGGTAGTCTGTCACACAGTTGAAGCACACAAGAGGATGGGTGCTGAAATGTGACAACAACCCATACTTAAGAAGCAAATCGACTTTAGAATGGCTTCATAATAATGAAATACACATTCTGGAATAGCCCAGTCAAAGCCCTGACAAAAAACAATTTTATATGGCATGAAGATTATATGGCATGAAGTCAAGAAAGCTATGCACTCCAGACATCCCACAAACCTTGCTGACGAGAGGCAGTTTTCTAAAGAAGAGGGAGACCAGATACATCCAGATTGTTTTGTTAATCTGATCTGCAACTACAGGACAAGTCTGGTTGAGGATATTGCAACTAACTGAGGGTTAAAACCTATTGAATGCAAGGGTGTACTTACTTATGCCTTGCTGTCCTGTGAATGTTTACACCTTTTGGCCAATGAAAATATGAAAACTTGTACATTTTTGGATTGAATTAGTTAAAGCAGACTCTGGTTGTTCCTTCTTGTGATTTCCGAGAAGATCAGACCATGCTTTATGACCAATTTTGACAGAAAGGTAAGAAATTTCAAAGGGTGTACAAACTTTTTCCTGGGACTGTATATCCCGTTCTCTTTGTATGGACGTTTTTTCTGTCTGAATCTGTGTAGCAAGACCTTGGGTATGGCTTAGAGCAGAGGTGGGGAACCTATGTCTCGATGGCCGTTTACGTTTTATCTGGCCCCTGACATAATTTTAATGTTAAGCAGCTTCACATGAAATATAATATGAAATATTTTGTACAGGAATCTTAGAAATTACATTTTCACTACAATTAGGTTATATTCAGGGGACGTAGAGGAAGGTGCGGTCTGTTTTAAAGGTGGCTGCCTTCAATATAGGCCTAAAGTGCATGGGGAAATCCTGGTTTGTGTTCATGCATAGTACGGCCCTAGGAGGACTTTTACGGCCCTTGGAGGAATTTTAAGTGGCCCTTCGAATGAAAAAGGTTCCCCATCCCTGGCTTAGAGCACAACATTGCTGCGCTGGCCTATAGGCTACCCCCCACGATTTCGTGGGGCTTTTTTGTGATTGTTGTGCCCTGAAATGCCTGCTTGCGTGGTAGTTCTACCCTTCACAAAAAGTTACTGGGATTTTAAGGCTTATGTTGCAGCATATTGCATCCTATACAGAGCACCCTTTAATGTCCACACTGATAGCTGGGCCCTACCGTAACTGTATTAGGCTTTGGGAGGAAGGTTTTCTAACCTTCTACCATCAAACTGTGCTAGTTGGTGTCCGCTACCGCACAAATACACCAAGTGCGACATGAGCGATACCAGCGACGGAAGTAGGGTTGCCACATCTGAGTTGTAGAAAACCGGGACACATCGGTCCGCGTCCGCGGCCGCGCGCGCACGGTGGTTGAGAGCTGCTGCAGACATGCACATACGATGCCCGTTTTTTTTTGCTTGCGTGCTTCGCGTGCTCGGATTTTACACATATGAACAACTATTTTCGAACAAGCATCCATGACCCAATCTATGGAAACACCTCTTTTCCAGACATTTATGGGGTACTCTTCAATTATCTGAAGGGACAGGTTGACAGCCGGTACACATTCCCACCAGGCTGGTAATTTGTGAGCAATGTTATTAAACTCACCCAATGCTACGTGGCCACAGCTGTGTACTGGCGCTACGACGATATCAAGCCCAAGTGTTTGATTAGGGCCTATCACATCTGCATGACTCACCTACATTGATAGAGGTTGCAAAGATGACAAATAACTGTCCTCCTGGCAAACAACTTCATTTAATCCTTTCATGGATAATGGTTGGCACTGCTGTATGTTCTTTCACGCTAATGTTAGAACTTTGAAGTTCAGTCCCTCTGGTCAATCAAAAAAAATAACCAGAGGTTTTGCTCCCCCATAAACTTTCATGTGTGCCCCGCCTTCCAACGCACTCTTTATGGAACACTGAAGCAGCATTCTCTGGTCGAAGTCAGCGAAAGCAAAGGCGACTAGAGCCTAACCTGGCTTTCAGAATGCCAGGCAAAGGCAGCCTGGCTTGCTTTGCGTCTGTCTGCTACGCTTAGCGAAATAATTAACATGGGTCTTGTGGACGGTTTGGAGAGACCAGTTGACTTACATAATGGGAAATAATGTGAGGAAGTAAAAAACCGGGACAAAACGTGTCCCGGATAGGTTATTCCATTTTCCTGGACAGACCACAAAAAACCGGGACAATCCCGGAAAAACCAGGACGTGTGGCAACACTAGACGGAAGTAATTTTAACTTTGTATTGAGTCGCTGGCGAGAGAAGAGACATAAGCGATTCAGGCGACTAGGGGTGATTTGAGCGACTTGGGTGACGGTTTGTAGTTTGAGTTGAGCGAATATTATGCAAATGAGCTATGATGCGGTTAGGCAACAGCCGACACAGCCAATGGGAATGTATCGCTCTTGCTGCTCACTTCAGTGATTCTCTGTCACTTAATCTCGTCGCCACCGTTGTAGTCACCCGGTTACACTCACCCTCTTAACATCAGTCCCATCCGGATCACAGTACCAGATTTAAGAAATTAGCCATGAGAGGCTGTGGGTAATGCTCGATTGATAACGGGCAAGGGGAGTGGGGCACAACGCGAAGCGGAGTGGGGCACGACCCATTAGAACATGAGCCAGAGTTTCAAATTTGAGTCATCGACATCATATGGACAATTGCTATCCATGTGTGTTTTGGTTTTTTTTTGGCAAGGGTACACTATCACCAAAACCATTTGCTAACCTGCCATGTGTCACATATGAACTTAACTGCCATCCCATTCCTAACCCATAGGGTTCAATATGATATCGGTCCACCTTTTGCAACTATTTTTGCTTCAACTCATCTGGGAAGGCTGTCTACAAGGTTGAAGGAGTGAGTTTATTGGATTTTTTTTTAACCATTTTTCCAAGCGCATTGGTGAGGTCTCGCATTGATGGTTGGTGGAGAAGACCTGGCTCTCAGGCTCCTCTAATTTATCCCTAAGGTTTTCTATTGGGTTCAGGTGCAGGCCAGTCAAATGTGACATGACGGACGTTTCAGCTGCACAGAGCCTTCTTCAGTGTCACGAAGAAGACTCTGTGCAGCCGAAACGTCTGTCATGTCAGTCCCTGCAATGTTAAAATAAAGAGAAAACAACAAGAAAGAAAAATTAAGTGCGATCCATTTCATACTACCCTGCATAACATTGAAATGTCTAGGGCTGGATAAAATGGCCTCAAGGGCTGTTAACAGCCCCGCTCTACATGCTAGGTTTGAATACCAAACATGACAGTGATTTTACTAAGGCCATTCTAGATGATGGCCTATGTGGTTTCAAAGGGGTGTGGTTTGTCTTTTTTTAAGAATTAAGCACAAGGGTGCATCAGGGTGAACTATTTTACTGACAATTTAATTTAAGCTTATGTCAATTATTAGTGTGGAACATCCGGTGTAATTTACCATTTTTTTGTGTTTGTAATATAAGTAAATGTAACTGTGTTGCTATGGGGATGGTTTATGATTTCACCCAGTCAACAGAGCACGCCCCCCCCTCTAAGTCTCTTCATTGAATGGTGAGGGATGCTGATGTGTGCCTTGGATAATATTCGACCTAAACTCTGCACGAGTAAAATGCCCCGTCTTCCCTTACCATCTCTTTCCATTTGGAATCAGCAGTTGTTTTGAGAGATGTTTTTATTTGTTTTAGAAGCTGACAACTGGGTTTAGGTATGAAGTGTTTTCCATCAACCATATTCTTTTCTTTTCCATACTGTGGTGCTATGTAGACAAAGTCTAGGCATGATTACTGCTGCACAGCACACGAGCGCTCCTGTTTCCATGGTAACATAGATTTGCTGTTTCTTCTTCTCATGCAGGGTGGGTGCTGTGCAGTGTTGCCAGATGGAAAAGGCTGAACTATCGTACCAAAACCTCTAAATGATCATTTTTGAGGGTTTTTTAGGGGGAAATTATCGTACAAGGGCCAAATGGTTGTTTCCATGCAACTAAATGAACTGAATGACAACTCAGAAATGATCGTACATCATGTTTTTTTTATCGTACAGACGGCAAAATGGACAAAACTATGGTACAAATATGATTATCTTATATCTGGCAACACTGGTGCTGAGTGACGTTGAGGGGGTGAAGGAATTGGTGGTGTGAGGTGGGGTGGGGTGTTCTGGTCGTCAGCCGCTAGTCTAGAAGAATCTTGTGGACTGACGGACTTCCTGCAGCTGACTGGAAAGGCAGCCTGTTGCGCATTGTTTTGGTGTTGGAGCTTTTTCCACTTCTCATTTCACATATTAGGCTACCACCAGAGCATGGATTACTGAATACCTCAACAACACAAATAACCCCAACAGGTAGGCTTTTCTTGCTTAGATCATAATGTATTTAGAAAACGAAATCTCTGAATCCTTTTAAGTGTTACTTAATTTAAATCTGTTAATTACAGTGCCCAGTCACCCCCACCCCCATACACTTCAGTAGGGTTTTAATACTCAGTTATATTACGCCATGTTCCATGTCCAACTGGTGGCATTCTCTTTATTTGCTTGTCTCACCCACGCTGTTAGTTATGTGGTTATCTTAAACCTCCTAACCCACCCACTGCATGCACGCACTCCCCTCTTAAGGCACACACCCACCGCTCTGAAATGGTGTTGTGTCGTTCATGAACGAATCGATTTTTTTGAACGGCTCCTAGACGTAAACGATGGGAACCAAATCACTTCTGGGAGCCACTCTTTTCTGTTTTTTGTTTGTTTTTTGTTCGTTTTGAGCATGTGACCCTCCTGTGAATGCTTTAATTTAGGGGAAAAACGCAAGTCTCTGCCTCAGAGAGTGCCAGAAAGGGTCTTTAGAAGGAGGACGATCAGTTGTTTTTGGGACAACGACCTAGGGGTAGAATCAAAAATGATATCTTCTGAACATTGAATAAATGATTAAAACCCGTTCTAAAGAGACCCTTTTTTTAACGGCTCTTTGAGAGGAATGAGCCACTACGATCCGGATCCTGTGAAAGAGCCACAAATCCCATCTCTTTGAGACAGGAAATGAAGGGGAAATGCGGTTCCCTGGGGCTTGGAGATCCTAATGCAGTTTCCTGCTTCTCCAAAACAGTTTCAAATATCACTTGGACTTTTGGCCGTTGTGAGAATGTTCTTGTACATTAACACCTAACTAACTAACTACTTGAATTAATACTTCCTAACGCATTTCTTAATGATGCAAATGGGGAAGAGCATGCAATAACAGCTTCACGCTCCACAGTATTACACACTCTTTTTTTTCTGATGCTGATGGCAATCACAAAAAATATCAAAAGTTGCGTCACAAAATGATGTCATATAGATATGGCCAAGTGGCTTCAGTTTCTTATGGCATTGCTGTTAGTCCTCAACAACATCATGAAAATTAAACAAACAAAAGAACATTGTTGCTCCACCTCATGCAGTTTCTTTCTATAAAACTAAAAAGACTGAATCAACATCTTCCACGACAGGTGATTCCATACTTTTTGCTAGGGGTTGTAGTTTGCCAGCATCTTTGAGAGGGCTGATCAAAAAACGTATCTTCAGTTAAGTGACAAGTCAGACGACTGCTAGCACATTGATTTTTGTGGTGTTTTTCAAGAAACTATGTTTCCACTTTTCTACAAAATTCAATGAATATTCAAGGTTTCCCCCAGCACTTCGTAGTTAAGGCAGCCACCTTGACTAGGTCCTCTGACAATGTTAAGATTTTGTGTGAATGTGATTTATGAAATTGCTTAACCAAAAATGCATACTTTTAGTGGGTTTCGTATTGTACTGCACAACATATTTTTCGGCTTGCACTATTCCAGCTTTCACTGTTATTTTTTGGTGTTTTTCAGGACACTGCATGTTTCCACTTTTCCATAAAATTGAATTAATATTGCATTATAAAAAGTTTTAATTATCATGATTATTTTGCATGTTTTTGTTTTTGTTTTGACTTTTTTTACTTTTCACTCTCACACACACACACACCTTGCATTTATTTAAGAAGACAAAACACAAAGGATTTTAATCTGTTATCCTATTTTGTGTTGCAGTTACACCATCCGACATCATGGGGAAACAGAACAGTAAGCTGCGGCCGGAGGTCATGCAAGATCTCCTGGAAAGCACCGACTTCACGGAGCACGAGATCCAGGAGTGGTACAAGGGCTTCCTGAGGGATTGCCCCAGTGGAAATCTGTCCATGGAAGAGTTCAAGAAGATCTACGGCAACTTTTTTCCGTACGGGGATGCATCAAAGTTTGCTGAGCACGTCTTTCGCACGTTTGACGCCAACGGCGACGGCACGATAGACTTCCGGGAGTTCATCATCGCGCTGAGCGTGACGTCGCGCGGGAAGCTGGAGCAGAAGCTGAAATGGGCATTCAGCATGTACGATCTGGATGGCAACGGCTACATCAGCAAGTCTGAAATGCTGGAGATTGTACAGGTATATATACAGTATATAGAATATGTGTGTGTAGAATATGTAAGAAATACAATGACATCGTGCAATATTTGTATCTGTACTTGCTTTTATCCTCTCCTTTGTAAATTGCTTGGGATACAAGTGTCTGCTAAATGTAATGTAATGAAATGCAAATGCACTGGTATGTCCTAAGCATATTGTATATTATGGTAATGACAGTAGGTAGGCTACAATTTGTTGCATGGACTGTGTAGCCTATAACAGTGCTTCCCAGGATATGAGTGCCCCAGAATTGGGTCCCTATGACATAGTATTGAGAGGGGGGCCCTTTCTGATGATTTTGTACCAGGCCCAGTCAAAGCTTTCAGCAGCCCTGATTGTGACTTGCCTGGTTAACACCAGACCTAATCACAAGTGTCTTTCAGATCGAAACGATTGTGTTGAACTAAAGGCAGTATGGGAGTTCCCAGACTAGATTGTGACTGACTACTATGTGTTGAAATTCACGTGGCTACGAAATGGGGTGAAAATGTATCGCTTGTGCTCCTTGCACCTCTCAACTTTATATTTCAGGCCATCTACAAAATGGTGTCCTCTGTACTGAAGATGCCGGAAGATGAGTCAACTCCAGAGAAGAGAACCGAGAAAATCTTCAGACAGATGGACTTAAATCGAGATGGTAAGCTTTTCAGTTGTAGCCTGGTCCAGGCCATCCCATAATGCTACCATTTCATTTCTTATTCATGGTTTGGAGGTTGTTTGATGTGACGCGGTTGCAGGAAGCAGGAAGGACATTTTCGAAAAAATCTGGATAAGTTGTTGAACAAACATGTCTGACGTCTATCTTTAGCGATATAGGACCGTTTAACAGACATGTCTGACAGAACATCATACCGTAGGATAAAATTACAATTTAGGACCGTTTGTCAGAACAACGGCCAAATCCTACTGCTCGGCATCGCTCCACAGAAAACCGTTACCAGACGTAGTGCAGAACCAGTCTCTTAACGGAATTACATATAGGGCCTTTTCTACTAGCCCTGTTAGAACGGGGCTGCGCACTGCTGGGGCGTGGTTTCGTTTTCTTTTTGCATTTACTCCACCCATACACACCCATCATCAGCTCAAACAGGGGCGATTATAGAATCGCAAAAGACGTGGTTCGAGGCGTGCGGAGCTTAGTTCCACTAGGCTACGTGTGTTAGGATTTACCGGCATGTGCAAACACCTTTAAAAATCAACATCGCTTTTCTGTCGGCAGTTTTTACAGTAGACTAGACATAGAACATTTGGTCAAGCAATTATCATGTTCTTTAAAGTAGGCCTAACTCCAGTCCTTGTCCAAGGAGTTGCCAAGGAATTGTTTTTTGTGCTGACGGCATTCGGCTGTCGACTGATTAAAATATATTATTAGCCTATTATTATTTTAAAATCACGCTATTTCCATGTGGGAAGCTCCACGCCTCCTCCTCATGAGAAGCCGTTTTTACGGGAGAAATACAGAACACGCACCATGCAAAAATAGGGCACACTAAAATAGCCTTTTGCTTTTCATTGCACATATTTTCATAAACGAACCTGCAGAGGGATGGTGAGTTTGCTGCTATCAAATTAAATGTAAAAATGAAAATTTAGAATGAAAAAGACAAACACAGTGCAGCAGACTCTGGCGTGGGGTGGTCTGCTTCAACATGTAGGCCTATCCTTTTACTGTAAACTGAAGACGGACATGCCCGTCGTACACTAGTGACTAGCAGTTCAGGTAATGGTAGTAGTCGTAAAGAGAAGTGTTCCAGGTGTTTTTCCATGAAAAGAGCTAACTTAGAAAGAACTGGTCTTGTGTTGGGGACGTACAAATGTATTTAGACCGCCGGTTTAACTCGAGGGAACAAAGAACACAGCCGTGACAAAAAAGATTTCCTCTCTATCCGGCTGGAGAATAATGCCATTGTTTACTTGAAGTAGCGGCCGCTTAAAGTTAAATAACTTTTGGATTGAAAGAACATAAAAACGTGCCGTGAAAAAATGTAAAAAGCTAAGAATCTCAGCTTTCGAACAAGCCCTAACAAATGTCTGTAGGTCTAGGTTAAGGAGATCGCTGGCTGTTCTGAAAAAAATGACGAGATAAAAAAACTGGTTGGAAAGCGCTATTTTTTCACTTGAAACAGTGGGCGCTTAAAGTTATATAACTTTGGATTGAAAGAACATAAAAACGTTCCGTAAAAACCTGTAAAAAGCTAAGATTCTCAGCTTTCGAACAAGCCCAAACACATGTCTGTAGGTCTAGAATAAGGAGATCGCTGGCTGTTTGGAAAAAATGAGAAGAGATGAGAAAGCTGATTGGAAAACACCATTTTTTTCACTTGAAGTAGCGGCCGCTTGCCGTTAAATAACTTTTGATTGAAAGAACATAAAAACGTGCCGTAAAAACCTGTAAAAAGCTAAGATTCGTAGCTGTCGAACAACCCCTAACACACATCTGTAGGAGAAGGCGATCGCTGGTTATATATCAGAGGCGATTCCTCTTTGAGTACAAGGGAGGCGCCGCCTCCTGTCCAAAATCACGGAGAATAGTATGTAAACTAATGCTTTACACAACTTAATAACATTGCTATTTCAGACCCAGCTCCATAGAAAATGCATGTGCTCAACTTAGAGATGAAACCAATCTGTTATAAGATCCCGAGGCTCGCACGAGTTTTTTTTCCGTTCATGACAACGCAAGCGAGTCGAGTCTCAATGGACTTCAATGGCATGTGGGATTGTACGATTTTTCAATGGCAAAATGCTAAACGGTCATTGGCTATTGCCGTGAAATTTTTTTGATTTTGAGACTGAGCCTCACTGGGAGTGAATGGAGAGGAGGGGGGAGGGACCGGAGACTGGAGCTCCGACTTGTGATTGGGTAAACTCCGTGTCAGTAGGCTACAGTAGTTGATTTCATTTCGAAATGCGGATATGTTATTAATTTGACTGAGAAGTTTCGTCGTGGTAACCAGTGGGGAAGCTATTCATTGCGGTGTACTCCAGTTTTGTGTACATATTCTTGTAAACCTAGTGACACTAGTGTTGCGAATAAAGTCTTAATAGTGGCATGTCCTTATCCTTTTTAATCTCCCAATTCAAAAGTTGAAGTTGCCTACTTTTCGTTAGGGCTAGCTTGCAAGAAAGCTAGAGAGCTATGCAAAATGCCAAGCATTGTGGATTAAATTCTGGCGAATTCCAGTCGTCCTTATGAGGAGAAAATGAATATCAAGGAGCAGAGCAGAGCACTGCCTAATATTGACTTGGTGAAAAAGGTAGGGAAGAACAACCGTTTCTTTTGAGCTTCCGTGGTGTCTTATCAACTGGTTAACTGCCAAGTCCCGTGAGTGGCGAGTCCTTGTTTCCTACTGTGTTGGCAATGTCTGGTAAATAATTAAAGATTTTGCGACCTCTAGTGGTAAGTTAAGCCGTGCACCCAGTAATGAACAAAGACAACGAAGGCAAACTAAATCACATCATTATGTGGCGGAGGTAGGCCTAATGATAATAATAATAATAATAATAATAAAAACATTTCCCTATGAATAGGCTACAAGGGGATAATGATTAATGATTAACAAATTTGTTTCAACAAGAGTCCTTTAGTGTGTGAGGCCATATGTGGCTCAGGACCAATGTAAGATGTGTGTCAAAATCCCCCCCCCTCCCCCCCCCCCCCCCCCCCCCCTTATTTTTGCGTTCTGGACATATTGTAATTGAACAGCCTCCCCTGTTTGACAGACTACCAGCCGCCACTGTTATATATATTTAGGCCTATATATCGTTTAGATTAGGACTCTTTATCTTAGATTCACCATCGCGTGAAAGCACGGTGTTGTCGCGGCTACTTACAGCAGCTGATCATACTGCCCAGTTCTAGTCCCTGTTGTATGGAAATGCGTGCGAGACAGCACCATCGACCCCCCGTCAAGTTTTATGAATATTTATGAAGCCTAGTTGTGTTAGAACAGTTCTGGGGAACCTAATGGGTAAGGTCCTTATGATGGTGCCAGGCAGGGGCGGAGCACGGGTATTGGGACAGGGGGTGTGGGAGATGTGTCAGAGGCGTTGGGCCCACGAAAAATCGTAGAATGGGGCCCCTACAAGATGTTTGGCAATCGAAAGCCACTGGCAGGGGGGCCCCCCAAGTGGTGAGGCCGGGGGTTCCTGGCCCCTGTGCCCCCCCCTCTACTCCGCCCCTGGTGCCAGGGCTTGACACTGGCACCTGCAAACCGGACAAATGCTGGTAAAACTTGGCTGTGGCTAGTAATACTTTCAGTGTCACTAGCCAATTTGGCTGGCAGCTTATTCCTTGGTATGACATGCGTATCATAGTACCCTATACTCTGTTGTTTCACCCTTGTGTTTCAATTGTTAGTATTTAAGTTTAAGGAAAAGCTTAATAACTCTGTTTCTATTTGCTTGATATACCTCCATGTAGAAAATGATACACTCATCTTCAGGGCTCTAAATTAACTTTTTCCACCACCAGCCAATTTGGCTAGTGGACATTTTTTCTTACCAGCCAAACAGAAGTTCAACTAGCCATTTTTTTTAATCTCGCCAAAATAAACTATGCATTAGGCTAGTTATTTTTTTTCTAATTAAATGGTCATTTTGTCCAACTGTTTCTACAACACAGATACACTATAGGCCTGCATAGGCTACTATATGCCTACATAATAATTAAGCATATTATAGGCCTAGGCTATATATTTTTTCATTATTTTTTAACTTCTGCTTTATTTTTTACTTTCATTACTTAGGCCTAATTAATTTGATTAGTTTTTGTTCAATTCCTCTGAAAACAGCTGAATCACATCGCACAAGCCACTCACATAACAGACCTTTAACATACAGTAACCAAGCACACAGCCAAACACTACAAAACCTCACATACGCACACCCCAAGGAAGGAGAAGAGATGAGAGGAAAATGAGAGGAGAGAGGAGGAGCTCTTCTCTACCATGCGCAACAAAATGACAAGAAGCCTAGTTTAATTAAAAGTAAATAATATCTCGGGGAATCTTCGCTTCCTTTGTTACTTCCACAGCTTCGTCGTTGGTTGCTTTTTTTTCCCCTTTCCGATGGCGTGGGCTTTCCAACTTAGTTGCGCCAGGACTCTGAACATTTCAGAAGACAACTGAACTGACAGCTACGGTCACACTACTCTGACAGTCGGCTCTCCTCCTCTGCCCTGGTCGCTATTTCGTTCCACAACCACTCATTTTTAACGTCACTATTTACAATTACTACTAGCATTCACCAACACACAGAACCTTGCTCTAACCCCCGCCACATTCTCATCACTCGCACAAAACATAGTCTACACAACAGAAGTAGCGCTATGCATAATCTGCGTAAGTCCTGTTATTGAAACGGTCAGGGCCTTGCTGCTTCAAAAATGCAGCCTGTTACAGCAAGGTTCATATAGTAATAATAGCAGTAGTGACGTTAAAAAGGTTGTAGCGAAAGCGACGAGAGCATAGGAGGAGAGCTGCCTGTCAGAATAGTGTGAGCGCAGCTTAGCTGACAGAAGGCTGGTCGTCTGAAATGTTTTCAATCCTGGCGCGCGCAACAGCATGGAGTTCACGCTCGATGCACTGGAAAGCCCACGGTGGGAGGCTACGTCGTGACGCTAGTGTCCATGGGTAATGTAGGAAATCTCGCCCTATAACGTTCGTCAGAGCAGCGGTTTACCGTTCATAAGTTACTGTACTCGGGCGCTACTAGCCAAATTGGCGGGTAGGTATTTTTTTCTACTAGCCAAAATGAATTTTCACCCGTGTTTGGCGTGTTGGCGTGTGTTAATTTAGAGCCCTGCTCATCTTGCTTTAGCACGTCATCTTCTGAAGTTAGACTTACACTATCATGATGAAGAAAAAAAACACTATATAAAATCTGTGTGTAGTGGAATACCTGAGTGGCTATTGACTCGGGGAACAGGTGGGTGAAAAGTTAATGTCAAGCCCTGGATGGGCTATTTCAGTTGTTCAGCTTGCCTAGAAGGTAACTGTCCATGAGTGCACCCAAGTCCGTCTGTACATGTCCTTCCACTTGGTGGCCATGTTCATTTGGTGGCCCTGTTCATTTCTATGAGTGTCTTTTAGGTGTTTCATCTCCTATAGAGTGTCACTGAGTGCACTTTCACAGTATCCCCTTCTAATTGTGTCCGCAAAGCTGCAACATTTTGTTTTGCTGTTAACTTCGAACTTCCAAACAATCATGCCAATTGCATTGTTGAAAAACCTTTTAGATATAAACATGCAACGTAAAGTGATCCAAATGTAGCACTTACTAGCACTTACAATTTGAAAACTTAAGTTACATGGTAACTTGTTACTAAAATGAAAAATGTTACTTACTTACTTACCCTAACTAACTTTTTCCAATTTTGTATACATATCAGTGCAAGAAATGGGGTGATTTAATGATGGTGATGTATTTACCTTGGTTACTGCTAGGCTGAACATTTTGCATTTTATTTGGTTGTATTTAAATTGTTGTGTGCGCGTGTGTGTGTGTGTGTGTGTGTGTGTGTGTGTGTGTGTGTGTGTGTGTGTGTGTGTGTGTGTGTGTGTGTGTGTGTGTGTGTGTGTGTGTGTGTGTGTTCTCAGGCAAGCTGTCTTTGGAAGAGTTCATCAAGGGAGCAAAAAGTGACCCGTCCATTCTGCGCCTGTTGCAGTGTGATCCCAGCAGTGCAGGCCAGTTCTGATCCGGCGCCGCTGAGACTCTGACAACTATTGCCTCAACTCACTTTTTCAAAGTATTTGTACATTTCATTTCAGGGGGTGATACTAAGAAGCTGGTTCAGTAGTAAACCGGGTTAAGTTAACCTTGTGGTAGAGGTAACTTATCCAATAGAAGTGCACGGAGTCCTTGTTTCCTTAAGTAAATGATGCCTGCAGGCTTTCCATTTCCTGTAGGTTAGCTAAGCCTGGTTTATCACTTAACCGTGTTCTTAGTATACCCCCAGCTGGTAAAGATGCTATACATCTTGTTGCCCCTCCAGTTTGTATACATGTGGGCTGAGGCCTTGGTGTGCAGGTTCTCTTCCCATATCGCAGCACTCAGGCGCAGACTTTTCTACTGACAAAGACAAAGCCTGAAGATGTGCCGTTTGCCAAAACTAACTTGTTTACATGTTGGAATAGCATTTTTATGTGAATGTGAATCACAGTCAAAAGCACTGGTGAAGAGGAGGATCATCAAGATTAGTTGCAACGTTAGCTTAATTTTTGTTTTAGCTGTAAATGTTATGTAAAACGTTTTAGTATTTTTTAAAATGGTAACGTGGTAGTATTATCAGGAAAGGAAATGTGTGCTTTGAATCGTACACAGGGTTATGAAGAGCCATTTATCAGAGAGGAGTTTGGGTGAAGTCCAAAAGAACAAAACAAAATGTGTTGTATTCCGTATACTCCAAAGCCATCTGTGAAGACATCAGAGAGCATTGTCCAACACATGTCCCTTAAATTATGCCAGTGTTGTAGAAGCAGCATTTTTTTTTACACAGATCTCAAAATCTTCAAATAAGATGTAAACATCTTATTAACCGCTTTAAATTTCGCTGCCACTCTTTGGCTTCTTGAATCACAGTGAATGACTAAATAAGCACTTGTAATTTTAAACTGCATTTAATAATAATAACTTGGTTTTATATAGCGCCTTTCAAGGAACCCAAGGTCGCTTAATTGCAATTGTGGCAAAATTTCAACAAAGCAAAACATTTGTACAATGCTGCATGTATTTCATGCAAAACTCACGTCATCTTGTCTATATTATATTCTAAAATATAATGGAAGTTCTAAGGAGTTGTACACAAAATGCTGTTTTTGCATTGGGCATCTTTTCTACTTATACAATACGTAACCACAAATAATGTGTTTCTGTACTTGCAGTGTATTTTTGTGAAAACAAAAGAGGCACAAGATTTTGATGTTGACTCATTTCAGGTTTAAAGGTATAAACAGACAGCAACCGATCATATGGGTGTTAGTGATTTTTGTACTGCAGATCAACTTACAGACACTCAAAAAGCTTTTTTTTTCTCAGAAAAATGACCAAAAATTACTATTTTCCATAGATGATTGCTGAAGAATGGAAAAAGATACAAAGGGCTTTTTTTGAATGAAGGAAGAGCATCTGATCCCGCATTTGCTAGGTTTTCCATTGAGACAGACATAGAACTTTTGACAATTTCTGAATTTTTCGTAAATTTGCGCAAATATCTGAATTGTATACACAAAAGGAACAACCAATGTGTTCACTAGAGCTTTTGATCTAGAGCTTTGAACAGGGTTTAGAACATCTAAAATAACAAATTACTATTGGAATGTTACAGTGGGCTTACTGTATCCACAGTGGCTCAAGGCTTACCTCACTGCCATTGGCCACGTTGACATGATGTGTTTAATTCCGAATTAATAATTCAGTGTTAAATAGTTCCGTCAAGTTGACATTGCACTTTAATTTAATTCCGAATTATGAAGTGTTCACATGAGGTTTTCAAAACGGAATTAAGTTTTTTTAGTTTAGAATTAAATTGAATATTATTTTTATTTTAGAATTGGATTGAATGAAAATTCTGAATTAAATGTATCATGCAACCGAGGCCATTGTCTCTTTGATCTATCTTGTTCTGTTCAAGAACTGCACAAAACTGCGTAAAAACACTTTTGAAGATAGATAAAATTAAGAAATCCATGACACAATACGCATTCAAATTGTGGTGTGGTCATGTCATCTTTTGCTGCTCTCTGGTGTTTTCATATGTATTTGGAATAGTTCTGTCTGTATGCAAACCAGGGGACAATGAGTGACCACAGTGCCCCCATTCATATGTGATGCATCCCTGCTGTGTATGCTGTTCTTATGCAAATGCAGTTTTGTGTGATGTTAATGAAATTCCCCTTCCACACCACCATCCCAAAGCCCAGGCTATTGTGTATCAGGAAGACAATTGTTGTAGGCCAGTCGCAGGGCCCATGTTACAAATCCTTTATCCTTTATAAAAATTGTATTGTAATATTTCAAGAAAACATTCCATCTCTCTCTCAAATGACTCTTGTACTGCTCTAAGCTTACTGCATGGGATGAATCTCAACGGTGCAATCGCTTTCGCATGGCTTTCTATTTTTTTTAAAGTTTCCCCTTGAATTGTAGGCATCTTTTATTAACTTCCAGAGTTGTGTACAGAGTCAGAGACTCCACAAATATAGCGTAGGCACTTCAGCTCAGTATATTGATGCAACTGTTAAAACGTATTGGACCAGTTAGATGGGTTGGATGACTTTGAGATGGTGAAACAAGGAGGTGTCGTTAAACAGTGTAACGTTAGCCATGATAGCCCACACAGCAAGGCTAAAATAGCTTGGTGAGCCAATTTAAATAGCTGCAAGCACAATAATACAGAATGGATGTATTAGTAATCAGCCGAGTAACATTACCCCCAAACCCAAGGAAAAGGTCTGTAATTTGCATCGCAATTGTGAATGGGGCAAGCCCAAAAAAAGCTTTCTAGTCCCTGCTTTTAAGCTCTAGTGTTGAACATACAGTTGTTGTATGCATAAGTATGACTACATTTTTCAAGTTAAAAGTAGTGAAACCACAGTACCCAAATCACAATGTGATTTTCTATTTCATCTGTGTGTAAACCAGTGTTGGGGATGAGACCGTTTATATCAAAGCTACATCCGAATGCCATAGTAGGCACTGCCTCCAAACCAGTAGCTACCACTCGGCGTCCTGACCAGCAGTTTCTATATAGAAGCCAGCCAATACTGAGCAAAACTTGGACACATAAAGGCGCCATCATATAAACGACTTTAAACTGGATGGTCTTCAAGTTCCAGAAAATTGCTGTTGGTATGGATCAGTTAAAATACTAACCGTTAACTTGCCCGGATAACTTAAAATATTTGAGTGGTCAAATGAAATGGTAATGTGGAGTAACTTTAAAAGTAATCACAGCATGCTCAAGCCATCCACATTGTGTCTCTCTCGCATTCATCTTGTATTGATGTTTTAGCACATAGTTTTGTTGGAATTAAGTGGCTCCCAAACTTTTTCAGCAGGGACCCCTTTTTGGACTATGAATATTTTCGCAACATCCCCCCCTAGTAGGACATTGGTGATGTCAAAAGCTACCTAATCCATTTGTACGCTACTCAATTTTAGGGTGATTCCGAATTACTGTCCTGTTTTCCATAGAGGACACTATTTTTCCAACGAGAAATGAGCTAATTTGCTAACCTCCTCCAAATTTTGATAATTGATACTACCTTTTTTGTTGCCTTCTTGAGAAAATGTTACAGCTCAGCTGGAAGTGATACTGAGACTGCATGTTGTTCATTGAATTTGATTAGCCCATGAAAATGTAACAAATCTTTTGCATACAACTCTCTTGTTGTCGGTTGTAGGTATGTTATTATGAAGTAGACATAAAGAATGTTCTTTCTTGACTTGCTATCAGTTTGAAGAGAAAGGGACCGATCCTTAACTGCCAAGATGTAATGCATTTCTGCTTTTTTTTCCTTGAAATAAATCAGTAGAACAGTTATTTGTACCAAATATGAACAGTATTATAGAGCTGTACATTATAGTTTTTGTTGTACAGTATGTTTATATTGTTATATTTTATAGAGTCTGCATTGTCCTTGGATTTTAAACCTTGTTGTGAACAACCTGATCATTAAATTTCTCAACAAAAAATGGCCTGACCTGCATATTTTGTAATGGAAATTGCCAATTGACCTGATCAACTATGAAGTGTCCTCCCTTGGTGAGATTAGCTGTAACCCATTAAGACCTGACCAGATTTAAAACAAAAAAAAACACTGTCATAGGTTTGTGTGGTGCCCGTGGCATGCCCGTCTCAAAATCTACACCATAATGAAAAAATGCTGTTCAAATAAAATCGCTGTGAGAATGTTTTTCCTCGCGGAATGCCAGCAGTTCATACAAATCTGAATACAGTATGTAAAACGATATTTCGTATGAAAAGTGTTTCCCATGATACTCGTTCGGACCGCTCTGTCAAAAAGTTAAATTTGGGGTTTTCTGACAGCGTACCGTGGAAGTGGTCGCAAGCGTCATCATCGTTCACTTAGGCTACTAATGATTCACATAACCATCGGCCAACTCTGGACAGTGATTAATTAAACTTTCAATCATACCTGGAGCCCCTTTAAAGTGCACTGAGTATTTTTCGCATTTTCTTTCCAGAATTGATGATGCTCTTTCACAAATTCCACCTTGTTCACAAATACTTTCCACCACCATCAAATTCTAAGTATTCATTATAACTGGGGAAAATTGCACTTGTCATAAATGAAAAGGTGGATCTTCTCCATGTCCATTTTCAATTTCCAGAAATGGACATTTTTAGCAAACATGCTGTACTTTGGTCATAGAGGTAAATACAGAGACGATCTAACAAGCAACATCTCTGGTAAATACTAGTTTGTTACTTTGTAAATATTCATTAAAAGATCAGAGCAGATAGGCAGCACCAGAGCCATCTATGAAGAGATTAACGTCACTCTCATAGACCTCAATGGTCCAATCTTTCCACAGCAATGGCGGCTCTCCTTGAGCCTCACGGAGCGTTTTACATGTAAATCACCATTGACTTTAGTTCCAATAGAAGTAGTTACTTAGTTCTGGGAAGTGGCCGAAGAACATAGACTATGTGGTAAAGGTAAATGTAATTCGTTTGTACTTATTCTTTGTTTGGTATGTAATGGTTCTGTGTTGGTCTCCAGCGAACAGAAAGTTGCTGTTTAGAAATATTTTTATCTATGTTTGAATCACAACACCAACCGACTTCCTGGTCACCGGTTAACACAACTCTCCTATTAGACGGCTCTGGGTAGAACCATTTCAATAAGCAGTATAGTTGCAATACCTACCCTGGCCACAATCCTACATGATGCACCTTTAAAGATGCATGCTGCAAAGGTTGTGGTGCATAGATTCTGCAACCTTTCTTAATGATTTTTTAAACACAAAAAACACCCAGTTGCATCACCATATACGACATGGATGATGAGAGACACAGTGGCCATTTCTCAAAATGAAGTGTGTGCCCTCTGGAGTGCCACAGCCTTGAAGTCGTACACTCGCAAGAAGAGGCAAAGCCTCACAAGCATTTCAAACTATAAAGAATGGAGCATGCTTGGAAGCATGGATGTGAACGTTAGCCTATAGCAATTCTGTTCTGGCCACTATACACCAAGGTTATGTTTTCGGTCACGGTTGTACTGGTCTGTTTGTCTGTCTGTCTGTTTGTCAGAAGGATAACTCAAAAAGTTAGGAATGGAGTTGCTGGAAATCACAAACGAAATAAGTGATTCAAAATTGGTGGTGATCCGGAACCAGGATTTTTGGGGTAGGGCAGATTTTGACGCAAGAACGACTTTGGAAAAAAAAAAGTAATAATAATACTAATTGTATTTGTATAGCACTGTATCATACAATGCATGCAACTCAAAGTGCTTAACAAATGGGGGAAAAAACATCAATGTTAAAAATAGGGTGTAGGCAGGGTGCGATTTGTAGGTGGGGATGGGGGGGGATTTTCCCCCACTTATGGTTTTCAAATCTTTCCAAATCCCCCCCTTATGGTTTTCAAATCTTTCAAATGGTCTTCACTTTTTCTACATGATTTTAATCACAGTTTAATGTAATTTCATTGATATTGCTTAAAATTTGGAAAATATCCCCCCTGCTTGTTTTCCGACAAACCGCACCCTGGTTGTACGCCTAACATAGAATTATCAAACAGCTTCCTTGGTGAGGTCATCATGCTCTGAGTGCATTCCTAGTTTTAAAATGATTGAAACTGATTTAAAAGAGTAAACACGATTTGTTTTGGCAGTGTTTCTGTTGAGGTGTAAGTTGAGAAGTAAAACAACAAAAAGCTGTAAACTAGACCTATACAACACAAAACTATGAGAATGTTTATATCAATTCATAACAGTACACAAATTGTCCACAGTCAAATGCTCTGAAAAGCAACACAAATGTCATGACCACAAACAAGGTGTTGAGTTATTTCAAGCAATTTACATCTCGGAAACAACATACCATACATATTAAAAACCTGCATGGCTTTCCCACACCTGTAACAAAAAGCCTTGCGCGAACGTGAAGCAAGTGCAACCTTGTCCAAATCAAGTCTGTGGAACTTTGTAGAATTCTGAAGCACACTTGTCTTTGGAACAGTAGGCCTACTTGGTGAGTCACGGTGACGTGGAGTCCTCGAACAAGTGGACAAAGATGCGTCCGATGGCGGCACAGATCATGTTTTGGCCGATTTAAAGAACGCGTTTCAGACGGACGGGCCGACGGACGGACACACCCTCTTATACAGATGCGAGGACGCATCTAAAAATGGGCGTTACTCATACAAGGCAAGCACACTTCACTTTGAGAAACAGCCAGAGGGTATGTCAGGGCCTACTGGGCCTTTTGTGTCATCAATTTTCAATGTCAATTTGTTAAAGTGTTTATGAAACGAAAACAAACGGTCATTCCCATTAAAGACTTGTTTTTTCTGATAGCATCGATGAGACTTTGAACCCAATCATCCCGGAGGAACTTGTGAAAATGGCAACTCAAAGTGTGAATTCTGTGAAATTTGGGGTGACTAATGAGCTGGGCTGTGACATCAAAGAGGAGAGTCCCTGGTTTGCTAGTATGGCGATCTGAGAAAACAACACACATTTGATGGACCCACATCTTACAAAGGAACCAAAATTCTGATACAAACATCAGCGTGTCGAAAAACCACACATCCAACCTCATGAGAAAAAAAAACAGCAGCACAAATCTATTTCAGAGGCACTGATACATCTGCAGAAAGTGACATGTCTGACAGGCAAAGTGACGATTGTTGACATAGCCTGACAGTTCGTTTTGTTTATGGTTACGGTTGCTAAGGGCGCTTTGCCATGACCCAAAGATGACATGGCGTGTGTGTTTGTTGACAAATGGGGGGCATTTTGATTCAATTGCGCGATATAGTGTGATTGAAATGCATGTAGGCTACATGCAAAAATATCATCAACTAGAGAAAAAATGGAGGTATTAGGCTGTTGGAAAAATACCCTAGATAGCCTTAGTCCTCAGCATATTTTTAGCGTTTATCATTATTATTATTTTTTGTGCTCAAAGTCACAGGCGTCGCGTGTCCCTCAGCCTGACTCTGAGGACGAGGTGTGTCCAAACGTCAGCCACACGTGCACCACAATACTAAAAACAAACAATCAACGCTTCAAAGTAGGCCTACACTATGTGCATCTCCGTTTATTCGCTAAGCAGTAGCCCAGTCTGTGAGTTGGCTGTCCTCGACCGAGAGCACCACGCTGATGCGCGGATATCCTCACAAAACCAATTTATTGACCAGTTGAATGGCAATCAACAAAAAGTGCATATTCCGAGAGCATTCGCATCGGTTTGGCATGTAATGTGCATTACCCTTTCCTGAAAACAACATACAAAGCAGATGGACAAGGTAAAACGAGTAGCCTAAAGCAAAGCAGTGCACTCACCTGTCTTCGTGCCCGAGCAGTTACAGGGGCAGTTTCAGTCTGCACGCCAGCGATGTCAATTGTTGGAACTGCTTGAGGCAATAGCATTCCCTTCAGTCCAACCATGCCCACAATCTCCACATTTGTGGTGAAGCTTGCTTCAAAACCACACATTGGATCCACAGAGCCCTAGCTTGTTTTAGCCTTCTCCTTGTTGGCCACAGTTCCATCATTCTTCACAGAAGGGAACTTGTGCAAAGATATTCCTTCTGTCAAGTAGCCATTTTTGCAGCTGGCACCGTTCGGCCCTCCAGCAACACACTGCTTGACACTGCGCTTTGTTTTGGTACTAGCCGCCATTGATCTGAACAAAGTGGAATGAGGTGAACTCACCCCTTCTATGTCACGCATATCATTTGCATAAAATTTGCATGTCACCAAAAAAAGTAAACATAACACTTTTTGGGAACGTTTTAACATGACTTTTAGGACAAAATAGCACCCAGACAATATCCCATTTTATTCACAAGGCTTAGAACTTTCAGAATCTGTCCTGGAAATGGTCAAATTCCTTTACTTTGTTTTCGTTTCATAAACCCTTTAAGTAAATAGAAGAAGTTAATAAGAGAAATAAGCACGGCTCCTTTCCAAAAAGGGAATATCATGAAAAAGTTTATTTATTTCCATAATTCCATCATTAATATTAAGCTTGCATAGATTATAAATTCATGACCCACATTTTAAATATTCCAATAATATTCCAGTATTTTGGGCTTCAAGCTAAAAAATAAAAAAAAACATGAATTGAAGATGCCGATAACACCAAAGCACCCAAATGTGGCATGTAATGGAGGTGAATGCCCTACAACAAATTTAAGCTTCAGTACACCATACTGCATACCTGATTTTAGCTGTGTAAAGTTATTTGGCACAGTATCATATTTCAGGAGTTGTACATGTTTTTCCCCCTCTGATTACCTGTCTGACAACAGTCTTAAGTCTGCTGTTGCGGTGACAGATGCATGTGGCCATGAGGTTTAAGGCGACTCCGCCTTGATCCCATAATCTCTTTCAGTGGGATTCTTCAGGCACTCAACACTCACACTTTTGTGGCGCTCACAAATCAGAAGAAGGTAGATTAAGGAGGTAAGGAAGGAAGTCAACTGCCAGTTTGTTCATGCAAACTACATTTCTGAAGAACAATGCAGTGAACAAGGAGGACCTAACTGTGAGAGAATGGATGTTTCGTCTCTGAGCCCGTGGTGGAGGGCCCTACTGGTTTGGGGGCTGCTACAGCGTTTGCTTGTATGTTCTAGTGGTCAACACACCGTACCGGTCTTGTGGCCCATGCCCTTGTGCCCTGATGATGAAATGGGGTGTGGTGGTAGTGATATCTCCAAGGAGACGCTGCCAGCCATCCAGCTGGCCCAGCAGCACTTGAGGAGACAGCCGGCTCCTCTTGGGAACTACGAGTTGGAGCTTCATCCTGTAAATTCACAGGTAAATTACCTTAATTTCATTCATGTGTCTAGCGCTTCTTATTATCTTCTGTGTAGATTGCAACTTTTTTATTGTTGTGTTATAAACCCTTGCACACCTACTCAGGCCCGTTGCGTTAAGGTAAGCAATGTAGGCAGTTGCCTAGGGCCCCCGAGTAGGTGGGGCCCCCAAGGACGACAGGTTATGTACCCAACAGCAATGACGATTTTAAATAGCTTCATAATATGGCACCGTCATCTGTATGAAGGGCTCTGCTGCGAGGGAAGCAACAGCGCCTCCCTAATACCCCCTTCCTCGAGGGGGCCCCCTTCCAATAGGTTTGCATCAGCGACAACGTGAAAATGTCAATTGCCGAACAGCGAGCGCATCGACAATTTAGTCAAAGTACCCCCATCTGGAGGGGGCCCCCTTTCCAATTGGTTCAAGCATCATATTCAGCGCAAACACAAACTGGAAATGAAGCGACATAATCTCTCTCACTGGATGTTACGCAGACGCCAGTTTACATGACATTTTTAGAGACAGTTGCTTTTATAATAAAAGTTAATCTTGAAGACGACACATTCGGTTACTCTCTGTACTGCCAAACCACCAAACTGTCCCAGGCCAGTTGACATCGCACAGACAGCGAGATGCTTCATTTACAGTTTACATGTTTTCAAAAACATCCACGTGCTGTAACAAGCACTGGGCAAACGCCGATTGTTCAATAAGGCGCCTTTTTTCGACACGGAACTGATTTGGATGTGGACAAACGCAAGAAAAAACGAATGAACAATGTCATGCCTATCGGATAACAGGAGTCACAAGTGCGCTGAGTGGGATAGCTAAATTGTAGCACAAGTCCCTTTCTTGCTATTACTATGTGGGTTACACATTGGAATTTTGGACCATGATTGTGGAAACGCGCGGATTACAGTTAGAGGCTGGGAAACATTCTGGGATACATTCTGCGGTCAAGACAACTCAAGGTAAGGGCACCGGGATATTGGTCCCTATAATTGACACAGTTGTCAACCGCGGAGTAACGTAGGTTGTTCAGTGATCCTTGGTCGCTGCATATTCGTGTTTGCTGCGGTATTACTAATAACACAAACATTTGGATTGTATTTTCAAGTGTGTGATGGATGCAATACGAAAAAAATATAGTCGGGGAGAGCCCTTGGCTTGGTTACAGACTTGCTTACCAATAGGACCCTATCACGTCCCCCCAACCCCACCGTGCCTGCTCATTCGTTTCTCATCCTTGAGTTTCTGGACTTTAGGTTATTGTTTTATGAGTCAATATTTCGTTTTGCACAAATGGAGCACCCCCGGTTAGATTCTCAAAGTGGTTGGAAACTAAGATTAGACCATTCTTTATTTGTGATTGGCAATACAGATCATGATTTTCGTGGTAGGGTAAAAAATAAACTGATTGGGCCACATAGGCCTACTTTCATTTGAGATAGGCCAGGTTAAACAACTGAACATTCAATTAGCCTACTTCATGAAAAATTATGAGCCTACTGAATGGAATGTGCTATATTTTCCCAGGTCCTTCTTCATAAAGTTTCATAAAATGAACTGGAGGGACTAGTTATCATAATAACTAGATTTACTCACCGAAAATGCTGGTGTATGCGTGCTCTTAATGCATTCATTGCCCTTCATGCATGTGTTGCCCTGCATAGCCACAACACTGTCTAAGGTGACTTGTTTGTTCCATTATGTTTCCATGTGACATTATGTTGTATTGGTAGGCTATGTGAGGCTATGTAGGCTAAAATGATCTGGCCCATCTGAAACAGAAATTCTGGCGCCGTGGTTGCCCCGTCAGGAGCCCCCCCCCCCCAAATGCCCTAGGGCCCCGAGTACCCCTTTGCCTAGGGCCCCCAAAATCCTAGAAACGGGCCTGCACCTACTTGCTTTACGTTCAAGTGTTACGGCAACATTGAAACTGAGAAAAGGCCTTCAAAGCCTCAGTATTAGGTTGGATATTGCAGTTGCCGAACATTTCTTCCACCATGAGAGCCTAAGGTAGCTCATTGCAGCAGTTGGTTGAGGGTTGAAATTTTGAAAACAACCCAAACAACAACAAAAAGGTAACTTCAGTGCATTTCATTTCAAAGGAACAGCCTAGTACTAACAGCTCAAAGGTAGACAGACTTTTTTCTACATAGACTGAAAAACAGATTTTTTTTTAAAAAAATGACTTGAAACC